>NW_015177103.1:150949-166284 GCF_001447785.1 Gekko japonicus | reverse complement strand
GCCGGAGTGTATGCTAGCAGTACTAAGCTGACTTGTTTCTTCCACAAAGAGTACTGCCCAGAGTGTGGAGTTCAGTGCTGCTACCAATTAGCCAGCTGCACAATCGGCCAGGTGTCAGCTAGCTGCCATGCTTTCTTTGTTTACCTTCATCCCTCCTTGCCTTTGCGCAACCGCACATGTTTGCTTTGCTTGGTTAGCATGGGTAACATAAGGGAGGTGCTCTTCCCCCCCCCCTGTGAACTGGCTCAGCCAGACGGCGCTATCAATATAACCTTGAAGGAGGGCTTGAATTCCACTACGGGTGTGAATATTTCTGCTCTCATGGGATTGGGGTGAGTCTCCCGTTCATGATGTAATATCCCGCCGGGAGGATTCCCCCACACGCGCGCACGCGCGCTTGGATTTCATTTGCTTAGCTAGATGCAGCATCATAGTATATATATGGAGCCCCTCGCAGCTGCTAAGTTTTGTCGCAGTCTCTCCCTTAAATGAGTCACATGTGGGGTTGAGTCAGGAGGACTTTTAGCTTGCAGTTCTGCCTTCTTATCTGGGCCAGGTGTGAAGACTGCTGTTACAGGCAATCCTCCTCTGCTGCTTCAGAGGGGCCAGCTGTGGTTTCTGCAGGCTCTGTTAGCTCATCCTCATCCATGACACTGGAGTAGATGGACTGTTGGTCTGATCCAGCAAGGCTCTTCTTAAGGTAGGATTTGGGGAGAGGAGTGGGGTATAATACCACAGAGTCCACCTTCCAAAGTGGCCATTTTTACTAGGTGAGCTGATCTCTGTTGGCTGTAATAGCGGGAGATCCCCCAGCCACCACCTGGGGGTTTGTAAACCTATCTGAGCTGCAAGCTAATTACCTTATTGTGGTCTGTTGATGTCATTTCAGAAATAAAATGGTGTGTGTGTTCCCCCCCTTGTGGTTTTATGATCTAGAAATGAAGTAGATGAACTGCAAGGGAGGGGGGAGACAGGAAGAGAGGAAAGTAAGACTTAACTCCGACAGGAAGATTAAAAACAGAAAGGCCAACATTTTGGGGTGGAGGCCAGTGCAAAAAAGGTCACAAAGCCATAAGAGAAGATTCCGAGAGTAATGAGAGTAGAAAAGGGAAACTGTTTCTGGAGTTGCCGACCTCCAGGTGGCAGCTAGAGATCTCCTGGGATTGCAACGGATCCCCAGGCAATGGAGATCATTTCACCTGGAGAAAATGGCCACAGTGGAAGGTGGACTTTATGGCATTACACCCCACTGAATTCCCTCCCAAAAGCCTGCCGTCCTCAGGCTGCACCCCCAGAATCTTCAAGTATTTCCCAACTCAGAACTGACAACCTCATGTATTTTAGCCAATGTAAGTAATAAAAAAAATCCTTTCTTTGTGGCTTAAGAACATAAGAGAAGCCAATGTTGGATCAGGCCAATGGCCCATCCAGTCCAATACTCTGTCATACAGTGGCCAAAAATACCAGGTGCCATCAGGAAGTCCAGCAGTGGGGCGGGGTCACTAGGAGCCCTCCCACTGTTGCCCCCCCCCCAGCACCAAGAATACAGAGCATCACTTGCCCCAGCCTGAGAGTTCCTATCTATACCTTGTGGCTAATAGCCACTGATGGAGCTCTGCTCTGTATGTTTATCCAGTTCCCTCTTGAAGCCATCCATGCTTGTAGCTGCCGCCACCTCCTCTGGCAGTGAATTCCATGTGTTGATCACTCTTTGGGTGAAGAAGGACTTCCTTTTATCTGTTCTAACCCGACTGCTCAGCAATTTCATTGAGTGCTTTATTTACCTTACAACAACAATGTAGAAGGAGGTAATTCTGTGACTGTAATCATGCTTTCTCTGTCAAGGACTAAAACCGTCCTCTGTCGCTACTCTCCTATGCTTTAACAGCTTTTATAAGAAACAGCAGAAAAGGTTTCTCTCTCCATGCTTTATTCTTGCCTTCACTAGCGTGTTTAAACTGACAGCTATACTAATGCCTATAAAAAAAGATTAAGGAATCTTATTTCTCCACCCAACATCTTCTTTGTGCATTTATTAACAAGATGAGACTCCAGAAATGCTGAGTCTTTGTATTTTTGCACAGTTGATTTCCCTTGTGTTGTATAACTGGAACTCTGGTAGCTCCACAGTGGTGGGACAATTTCGGTCCATGCTTGGAATGTCCTTTTCTTACAAAATCTCAATATATATATGTATTTTAATAATGTTATGCAGAAATATATGCAAGGCATTCTCGGTTCGTAACACAGTGCCTCCTTTGAACGCTGAGCTATCAAAATGGAATTTGGTTTGCATCTTCAGGACCCAATTCTACAATTCAGGATGCGATACTAGGTTAACTCCCACACCCACTTTCAAGGGATTATGTATTCATTTAAGTATTCCTATCCTGTTCTTCTGCCTGAAGGGTCTCAAAGCAATGAACAACGATACGGGGGAAGCTCCACAATATAAATAAGCCCATCAAGCAAACAACAAACAATATTCCAGTCTTGGGCTGCTCCTGGATACAGTAGGGCCCCGGTCACACAGGAGGTTTCTGCCTCGAAGAGGGACAGATCAGGGGCGCAGCAAACGGGCACGATCAAACCGCAACATTTGGGAAGCGGCGCGCACCCATCCCCAATCCGTCCCTTCAGCCAGAAAACCCGCTCCAAAAAAGAACCTGCAAAAGAGCAGGACTTACCGTAAACGGCGCAGCAAGTGCAGCCGTGAGATCGCTGGCGCACCCGTCTTCTGGAGCAATCGAGGCTCCCGGCCGAACTGCGCTTGCGCACACATGGCGCAGTTCGGCTGCCTCGCTCTCCCTTCAGTGGCTTCCCCCGGCATCTGATCATGCCGGGGAGGAGCTGCGCAGTGGCTCAGGGGAGCTATCTGATCCCACCGCTGCCTGTCTCTTTTGGTGTGGCTCTAAAAAGCCGCACTTTGGCCGTTTGTCCCCCCCTCCATGTGGCAGGGGCCCAGGTTGGCTTTCTGAAGGCACAGGCTATAAGCCACAGGCCGTGAACCTCTTGGCTCTTAGGCTCAGACCTCTGGTCCCACCCAGCCCATATATATGCAGACAGGAAGGAGACCAAAAAACCACAACACAGCTGGCAAGATATTGCCCTTGACTTGGAATTTAAGTACTGAGATTTACTGGTATATCAAATGTGTTTAGATGCAAAACCAACGGCTTTCCAATAATGGAAGGTGGCCTTCCATAAGCAGTCTTCTTCTGACAGGAGTTCTCACTTTTGGATCCTCTCTCTTCTGCCCCATCTACCTCTATCTTTTCATTTTCTCTACTTTTCCATAGATGAAATAGATCTTCCAATTCTGGTTCTTCATCCTCTGTAAACTCTCCCCCACCACCATTATTTTCCTTCAGTGCCCTGCCTCACAGCTTCCCTGAGCAAAACATACCACATGACTTGTGCTTTCAACCGAATCCTCTCTCATCATTTTATTTCCATTGTACCTTCAGGTCTCCCATCGCTTGTTGACAGTTTGTGTCTCATTTTCGTCTTCTGAGATGTGTTCATCTGTCTTAGTTAGCTTTCTCTTTTCCTGTCCCATTTTCCCCCCTTACTATCAATCTGCTTCTCTCCTATCCATCACTCCTAAGCTACTTTTATTCCATTTGAGTCCAGTGGCACCTTTAAGACCAACAAAGTTTTATTCAAGGTTTGAAAGTTCATACCTTGAATATAACTTCGTTGGTCTTAGAGGGGCCACTGGACTCAAACTTGGTTCTGCTGCTTCAGGCCAGCGCAGCTACCCACCTGGATCTACGCTTATTCATATTGACTTGAGTTATTTTTTTTTCTTTTTACCTACTTCAATCATGTTTTTGTCCTGTTCTACCAAAACAACCCCATCTAAAATGCATAAAGACCTTCTTCGGTCCATGTTCTTGACCTTTTTCAGCCTTTGATTTGGTTGACGTATTATCAATCCCTGTCTGTTCTCTGAGCTGTCATGGTAGCACTCGATCTTTGCCTGTATCACCAGTGACACTTTCAAAGCCTCTTCTGATACTTCTCTGCCATCCCCTTTTTCTCTCTTTCAGTACATATCGCACAGGTTTTCAACACGTTTTGGTCCTCTTCTCTGCTGTCGAAGTCATCTTCTTGGAAATCTCATTAATTCTTCTGGTTTCTTTATTCTGTGGGTTTTGTTATCTCCATCCCCGCATTCCCTCAACTGTTCACTCTAACGTAATTTATCATGATTTACTGCCATTTTTCCTTCACATTACTTCAGACTTCCTAGACCCCTACACTGAGGAGGGTACTTTAAATAAATAGGACGAACAGAATAAGCAGAAACCAGGGCTTTTGTCTTTCTGCCTAACACCTTGTTACCATCATCTCTTTCTTTTCCCTAAAATAATTTCATCTTTTATTGTTCTCACCTGGCTCCAAGTCTCGGCGTTATTTTTTTTATTCCCCTTTCTCATTCTATATCTACATTGATTCTCTGTCTAAGCCCTGTCATTTCTTCCTCTCGGATATTACAAAATCCATCCTTTTGTTCTTACTGACTCAGAACCTTTTTTTTCCAGGTTATAATTCTTTCACGTATAGATTGGTGTACTATATTATTTACTGGTCTCCCTGTCTCTCACGCTGTAAACCTCTTCCCTCTCTCCTTAATTCTTCCTCCCTAACTTACTGGCCTTGCAGAGCAGTTCAAAATGCCTCTTCTCCTACTTAGTCTGTCACAGGGCTCTGCCTTCCCTTCTGTCTTGAGTGCAAGCTGCCTGCATTCAGAAGTATCGATAGCCTTGCTCCTCTTTATTTGCCTTCCTGCAAATAAATTCTCTCCACCTATTCGTATGTTATTTCTTCCTTTTAAAAAGATCTTTTATCCTCGGAATTCCCGTCCTTGAAATATGCACCCGACTTCCTCTGTTTAAAGAACAGTCTTTCAAGACCATCTTTTTCTCTGCCGCTTTCTCATCTTGATTCATTTTCTGTCCTCTTGTTTGTTCGTTTGTTTCGGTTTCCATCCTGGTGTTAGACAAGCTTCTCTGCCCTCTCTCTCTTTTAACATTTCATGTCTCCCCCCCCCCAAGATCATAAGCTTTTGGGCAGAGATCTCATTGATTTTTAAATGTTGCTCAGTGCCCTGTCCACACCAGACGCTTTTAAAAATATTGAACGATTATGTTGGGTGCAGATGTTTTTCCTAAATCTGATTTGTAGGCGAGGCATCCCTTTCAGGGCTTGAAAATACAGTCACTGTGGAGGCAGGTTCAGATTATTTGCCCCGCTTTCATGCATTGTTTGCGCCTCTCACCATGGTCATGGTGAGGAATGTGTTGGGTGGTTAAAAGGAGGCAGGAAAAGCAGGCCACGTAGAAGGGAAATCCAAAATACAGAAACAAATCAACTAACAATAAAACAAATCTGGACGGGGTCTCAAGCTGTGCGTGAGAAGGAAGGGAGAGGGGTGGCCTGGTGTATGGGACAATGGGGTGCTACAAGCATGGACGGCTTCAAAAGGGAATTAGATAAGCATATGGAGCAGAGGTCCATCAGTGGCTATTAGCCACAAGGTATAGCTAGGGGCTCTGGGGCAAGTGATGCTCTGTCTTCTTGGTGCTTGGGGGGGTCAACAGTGGGAGGGCTTCTAATGTCCTGGCCCCACTGCTGGACCTCCTGATGGCACTGGTATTTCTGGCCACTGTGTGACACAGAGTGTTGGACTGGATGGGCCTTTGGCCTGATCCAACATTGGCGTCTCTTATGTTCTTATGTTCTTATGAGTGGGGAATCAAACCCGGTTCTCCCAGATTAGAGCCCGCGCTCTACCACTACACCAAACAATGGGAGGATGCAGATGGCTGCATGAGGGGAAAGCAAAGCACTAAAGCTTGTTGTATGTAGATAACAAAGAGAGTTGGTACGGCTCGAGGAATGGATGATAAAATGAGAGAGATGGCAGGGCAGACAGGTCAGGTATTCTAGGAGCCAGAATGGTGTCATAGTTAAGAGTGGCAGGACTCTAATCTGGAGAACTGGGTTTGGTTTCCCTCACTCCTCCACATGAAGCCTGCTGGGTGACCTCGGGCCAGTCACGGCTCTCTCAGAACTCTCTCAGCCCCACCTGCCTCACAAGGTGTCTGCTGTGGGGGGAGGAAGGGAAGGTGATTGTAAGCCACGCTGAGACTCCTTAAAAGTTAAAGAAAAGTGGGGTATAAAAACCACCTCGTCTCCTTCTTCCAGAATAGGAAAGAGAGGACTAGGAGTTGCCTCTGTGCTTCTTCTCCGACGCCCAAAAATCTAGGGCCATCCTGTTTGCCGGGGTGCTCATTCATATCAGTCATTTTGGTTTTTTTAACTTCCCTGGTGAAAAGCCAAAGTAAATATGGGATGGGTGGCTGTGCGGGGCGTGTGTCTGTCTGCATATATTTATGTCCACCATAGGTGCCATTAGATTAGCTACCTGGTTTGTCATGCTTGGCTCCCAACACAACGGGTCATTCACGTTTCATCCGCTTCTTTTCATATTTCCCCCCCCCCCACAGATGGTTTGACGGACTGTGTCGATCCTGACTGCTGTCAGCAAAGCAATTGCTTCGTGAGCCCGCTCTGCCAGGGCTCCCCCGATCCCCTGGACCTCATCCAGCAAAGCCAGCCCCCCTTCTCGCAGCATCCTCCAAGGCTCTTCTACGATAGGATCAAATTCCTTATTGGCAAGGAAAGTACTCATGTAATCCGGGGAGATGTCTCATTTGACAGCAGGTAAGAGCATCATTACGAACGAGTGTTTCCCGGACAGAGGATATCCTGCCGTTACATTGTGGGGGTGGGGAAAGCAACGTTCATGTCCCAATTGCCTGGAGCAATGTTCCCTCTAAGCTATGGATCTTGTGAGCAAAGATGCCACTTTGTGAGCTACTGGCATTAAAGTTGTGAGCAAGCAATTTGGCTACTGCCTAAATTAGTTTGCTCTGGAGCCCTCCTTCCTGGGCTAAGATGAAATTGTGTGAGCTGGAGGCTAAAAAACCTTGAGCTAGCTCACAATAACTCAGCTTAGAGGGAACACTGGCCTGGAGAATTTCGTTTGGGTTTCCATCCGCTATTACTGACAAATAAGGGGGGGGGGAGCGGATGTATTTTGGATCTCCTGGCCAGGTTCTGACTGGCTCTTTCTTAAGGTGAGGCAGTTGAGTGTGTGATGGCAGGGACGTCTTCCCGCACGATGCAATCTAGATCTCTTTTCAGTTGGGTTTGGGGGCGTTGCTTCCCTCTGGGGGAGCGACTTGCATTGGGAGATGGAGAGGGGCAGCGTGATGCTCATCCTCCTCCTGAATCTCTCAGCAGATTGGATACCATTTACCCTGGCATTCATCTGGGTTGCTTATATGAATTTGGGGCACTTCTTTGTGAGGGGCACCGCTTTTGTGGTGGTTATGTCCTTACCCTAGAAGCAGTCCTGGGGGACTGTTGCTACTTCCTACTTGTTAAGTCGCTCGCTTAACAAAGCAGTCGGAGAGTGATTCAGCAAGAACACAACTTTATTCTTCAACTCGAACACAACTCCAACACGGATCAACATCTGATAACCAGAACAGCCTTTACATTGCAGCTGTCCTGCTTTTAAACATTCCCGGCTAATGTAGCCACACCCACTGTACAAATACCAACCAATAAGGTTGTCCACATAAGGGCCAATCACGGATATTCCCGCTCAGGGAGCTTGCTTGAAAGTGATTGGTTAGGTGCTTCCTGGGCTAGTAACACGATTGGATGGATTTGGATCCTAGCCCAGGACGAAGCTTTACATTACACTTCAATTAGATGTTTCACAACATATCATGCATTCAAGGCAGCTTTGAATACACTACACTACTGGACTTTTGGGACTCCAAAATGTTCAGTTTTCCCCCTGTGCTACTTAACATCTAGCCGAAGTTGGTGTGTGTGTCATTATTTGGGTTCTAGAATAAGAAGTCATCAGGATGCTAGTGATACCAAACTCTCTCCTTTTTCCCCATCTTAAAGGGCCAGTTTGGTGTAGTTGTTAGGAACACAAATTCTAATCTGGAAGACCCAGGTTTGATTCCCCACTCCTCCACACGCAGCTGCTGGTGTGACCTTGGGTTAGTCACAAGTTCCCTCAGAGCTGTTCTCTCAAGAGCAGTTCTTGAAGGAGGTCTCTCAGCCCCACCTACCTCACAGGGTGTCTGTTGTGGGGAGGGGAAGGGAAAGGAGATTGTAAGCCCCTCTGAGACGTTTTTGGGTAGTGAAGGGCGGGGTATAAATCCAATCTCTTACCTTCTTCTTCCTCTTCTTCACAATGTTGTGGAGTGTGAAGCGCCGCATGAGGGCAGATAAGCTCAAATTCAGTTCCAAGAGGTCCATGTTCACGGTTCAAGACTTAATGGTTCTCTATTCCTGCATCCTGATGGAATTGAATTTTAACTGTTTTTTTCTATTGTATGTATTGTATGCACTTTGTGTTCGTGTAAGCCGCCCTGAGCCCGTTCGCGGGAAGGGCGGGGTATAAATGCAATGAAATAAGATAAATATAAATAAATAAACCCACCAGAACTTTGTCAGTTCTGAGTGAGGTCTCATGACTGTTTAAAAGGCAGGTATGCACCTTGGTGTTTGGTGTAGTGGAGAGCCAGTTTGGTGTAGTGGTTAAGTGCGCGGACTCTAATCTGGCAGAGCCGGGTTTGATTCCCCACTCCTCCACTTGCACCTGCTGATGTGACCTTGGGTCAGTCACAAGCTCTGGCACAGCTGTCCTTGAAAAAGAGCAGTTTGTGTCTTCTTCTTCTTCTCCTCCTCCTCCTCCTCCTAGGCCAGCCTAGTCTCATCAGATCATGGAAGCCAAGCAGGGCCGGCCCTGGCCAGTATGTGGATGGGAGACCTCCGAGGAACGCCAGGGTCATGATAAGGAGGCAGGCAATGGCAAGCCCCCTCTGAATGTCTCTTGCCTTGAAAACCCTACGGGGTCACCATAAAGTCAGCTGTGACTGCACGGCGCTTTCCGCCACCCCTATGCACCTTAGCCATGGACCTTGGCTCAGCGTCATCTATCTAGAACACATTTATTGTGTGTCTGTATAGATAGATAGGAGCTGCGGTGGCTCAAGTGGTCAAGACGCTGAACTGCAGGCTGCGGAAGGTCGGTCGTTCAGCAGTTCGAGATCCGAGTGTGCCGCATGACGGAGTGAGCTCCTGTCTCTAGTTCCAGCTCCTGCCAACCTAGCAGGTCGAAAGCAAGACATTGCAAGTAGATCAATAGGTACCACTTCGGTGGGAAGGTCACAGCGTTCTGTGCGCCTTGGTGTTTAGTCATGCCGGCCACATGACCACGGAAACGTCTTCGGAGAGCGCTGGCTCTTCGGCTTTGAAACGGAGATGAGCACCGCAACCCTAGAGTCGGATTCGACTGGCTTTCGAGCAAGGGAAACCTTTACCTTTACCTTATAGATAGATAGTGTTGTGTAAAGATTATGTTGTGAAACCCATGTGCTCTCTCCCTGCCTGTTAGCAGAGTTCAGGTTTGTGGTGATGCCTGAGTGTGACATACCATGCAGTCCCCCCTTCAGTCAAACGTGCACAGGAGAATCCTGGGCGAACCTCCGTAGTTCTTCATTTTGCTCTAAAATAAGGGGTGACTTACAGGGTGGTTGTGGGAATGACTGCTGTATCTGTGAGCCTGTGGTGCTTTTTTTGTCACAGAAGGACAAATGACTGTGGAAGAGCAAATGTTTGCTCTGAAGACAAGGGTTCATAGATTTTCCCCCTGAAAAGGGAAGTACATTTGAAATATAGAGGTGCATAGGGTTTTTTTTAAATAATACAACGGGCTTACATCAGGCAGCTGTAATTTATGTACTCATGATGGCAACCACAGATCATCCATAATGCCGAACAGTTTCTCGTGTATCTGGGTCTGTAAATTAGATCTGGCCGCCATAAATTAGATCAGTGGGTCTTAGGTAAAAGCTGCACATTATATGGGATCCATGAATGGATCTCCTGGAGCTTCCCCCCCACACACACACGCACAACTGAAATGAGTTGTCAGGGGAAGAGAGGTTGTTTAACTGTTTCTTCTTTGTCATTTTGTAATCAAATTGCACACGGCTCAAAATTAGGGTTGCCAGGAAGTACCTAAACCATAGAGCTTCTGGCAATTCCTAGAGCTACCCTAATACTATGAGCTCATCTCCTTTCTCATAGAACATGGTCCTTTCAGACAGGTCCCCTCCCCTCCAACTTCCTCCCCGACCGGTGCTGGAGCCTCTCTGCATCCCTCTCCTGCTACCTGCCCCAGGTAAGGAAGGGGGTTCAGAGGGCCTCTACCCACATAGGACCTGTCGGTCGCAGCGGCAGCAGGACTGCTGTGAGGCCGAGCTAAGTGCCACTGACTCTAGACATGGGGTTTATTTTATTTTTCTCACACTGGGGAGCAGGAGCGACCCCATTGATTCTGATGGACATCCGGGTGGTTCCGCATAGGACTGGGCCAGGTGTGTGAAGTATTCCTAGAAAGACTTTCTCTATACAGAAGAGGGTAGCAGGGGGAGTGATGGAAATTAGGCAGTGATCAAAAGTATCGTGCACATGCTCTGGATGGTCTTAGCTGTTATTCTCTGATGGTGGCAGGGCCTTCTGTATAAAGTTAAATGCAAAGTAATTATTTAGTACAAGTATAACTTTGTGAACACATTCTTCTGCTGGCGATAAATCCCATTCAGTAACTTCACTGTGATTATACGTGTTTGACCATAAAGTTATTTACTTCTTCATTTCTGATTTTTTTTTTCTCTCTCTCTCTTGTTAAAGTAAGGGAAGCTCACACACACACACAGACAGTTTCCTCTACAAATCAGTCTGTTTCCAGGAGTTGAGTTTAGGCACCAAGAGTTCTCATTTCTTGGTGTTTTGAGGGTTACAAAGAAGTCTGAAAGGAGCATATTTTACCAAAGGCAAAACTGCTAATTAACACGAATCAGGGAAAGAATTCCAGGGTTTTCAAGGTAAGAGACAAGCAGAGGTGGTTTGCCATTGCCTGTCTCTGTGTAGCGACCCTGGGCTTCCTTGGTGGTCTCCCACCCAAATACTAACCTGGGCCTACCCTACTCTGCTTCCAAGACCTGACGAGCTCATGCTAACCTGGGCTATGCAGGCAGAGCAAAATAATTCCTTTATGGGAATGCCAAATTAAACAAAATAGGAGGAGAAACGTAATGGGTACCTTACCTGTGGGGCAGGTAGCATTTTCAAGGGGTTGATTCAGATTGGTGTGGGAGGAAAGAGGGTTTTTTTGCTTTCCCCTCCCCCCATGGCTCCGTTCTAATTAGCTCACACACACCCCATGGTTAATGTTGGGAGATCCATTCACGGATGTCTCGTTGTCTCATTTATATTGGTGGTAAGACCAACCAAATTCACAATTTAGTAGCTTTCAGTTAAACAGAACCCTGAAGTTGGATGCTTGAGGGGGAAAACCAAAATGAAAGCCAAGGTCTGTGGGGACTCGCAGCGTTCCCTCTAAGCTGAGTTAGTGTGAGCTAGCTCACAGTTTTTTAGCCTCCGGCTCACACATTTTGTCTCAGCTCAGGAAGGATGGCTCCAGAGCAAACTAATTTACGCAGTAGCCAAATCGCTCGCTCACAACGTTAAGGCCAGTAGCTCACAAAGTAGAATTTTTTGCTCACAAGACTCCACAGCTTAGAGGGAACATTGGTGGGGAGATGTTTTGAGGCATAGTTTTGAGATGTTCTTGCAACATGTTTCAGTCAAGAGGGTAACAACTCAAAGGGCTTCTTTTCCAAGACTTTCAGACTAATTAAATTAAAACTATTCCACTTGAAGTTGAAAAAAATCTCCAAGATAAAGTTACTGCGACAAAGAAGCAGCGGGCGTGCTCCATTATTCATCAACAAATAGGCTAACTCTGATGCTCATGTCCCATACTTGGAAACATTCCTACAGACACTTTTATTGGATCTCTGGACTAAATACTTTGGGTATTGTTTCTGCACACCTGATGGTCAACTCTACTCCAGTTTGTGGATGTATCTCCCATTTCTGTTCCTGGCCCCGTTCCGTGTATTTGGTTTGGGAAAAACAAAAACTCTTTCATTCTCTTTTAAGCAACTACATACAGAATTGAAACTCTGTGGGGTAATACTTATGAATATGTAGATGGACCTGTTTTCTTTGAAAATGGCAGGGGGCGGGGGAGTGTAGCCTTTTCTGCCTGCCGTGGACCTGGTTCAAAAGAAAAAAGTAGTCTGGTTTAAAAAAAAAAAGTGTTTTGGGTTGTTGATTTTGATGGTTTAACAGAGAAAAGCAACATATTATGCATTGTTGATTTTGATGGTTTAACAGAGAAAATCAACATATTGTGCATAATTAACAGGGTTGCTAGCCCCCGCCCTCCCCAGCTCAGAGTGGTGGTGGGAGGAAAAGCTAAAAAATGGCTCTTGGACCCACAGCATGTCATCACTTCTGAGGAAAACCTGGAAATGATGTCAGTCCTATCTAGGGAACCTCCAGGAACTCTGTGGTTTTACTGTAGAGTTTCCATCAAGCCCCAGAGAGCTGTGACATCACTTCCCTTGGTCTCCTGTTGGTTGCAAGGAATGGCCTGGCTGGTAACCCCAATGCTTAAGGAATGTGAGTATATCACTCACTCAGTGAAGCTCACTCAGTGAGCCAGTTAGTCTCTGTCAGGCCTAATCCTAACCTACTTTGCAGCATTGTTGTCAGAATAACATGGAGTACAGGATAGTGTATGCTGCCTTGAAAGACTTAAAAAAAGATATAGCATCGGCTTAATAAAATATATGACTAGTAAAGACTGAGAGCACCAAACTATTCACAGTGTCATGCCAAAGATAAATACTTAAAAAAACAAAATCTGGCATAAATATTTATTTATTTATTTATGAGATTTTTATTCCGCCCTCCCCAAAGCAGGCCCGGGGCCAATGACAAGAAGCCAAATCCAGTACTGGTTACAATAAGATCACATGAAGATTAGTTGAGACAATAAACAGTAAAAATTCATGCAGGTAGAAAGAGTTTCATATCTGTTGGAGCCACAGGTGGAATCAAAAGAAGAAGAAGAAGAAGAAGAGATTGGATTTATACCCCACCTTTCACTCGGAGTCTCAGAGCGGCTTACAAACTCCTTTCCCTTCCCCTCCCCACAACAGACACCCTGTGAGGTGGGTGGGGCTGAGAGAACTCTGACACAAACTGCTCTTTTTCAAGGACAGCTGTGCCAGAGCTTGTGACTGACCCAAGGTCACATCAGCAGGTGCAAGTGGAGGAGTGGGGAATCAACCCCGGTTCTCCCAGATTAGAGTCCGCACACTTAACCACTACACCAAACTGGCAGGGAGGCCGAATATAGATGCCAACTAAGATAGATATCACATGGGATCAACACATTTTTGTTCATACTTTATTCATTCACTTTGTCCCGCTGCAGACGCGCCTGTGTCATTCGAGGCCAAGTGGTGGCAGTAGACGGAACCCCTCTGGTTGGAGTGAACGTGAGTTTCCAGCACCACGGTGATTATGGATACACCATCAGCCGACAGGATGGAAGGTGAGAGTTAACTTATCCCATATCTTCTGGTCATTAAGGAAATGCATAGTTTCAAAGCAGACAGAAGTTTGAGGTGCTTATGTTGGTCCTTTAAGGAAAAATCCCAAAGCAACAGTAGGGTAGTATCTTAGTAGGGCCAACCGAACGTCTCTCCTCCTTGTCCTCCGCCTTCACATTCACTCTGAGGAAAAATTCGAAAGGAAGCTTGCACAGTACTTTGTGACATTTTAAGTGGTCCTAATAAAGGTATTAAACTACTCTTGTGTGTGGATTTTGTTAGTTAATTCAGTTGCCGGAAGGGAAAAAAATCAAGCTGTCACCCAAGTTAAATAACTTTTAGCCGTTGACTTATTTGCCTTTTCACCAATCCGTGAATTTTCTTAGTACTGAAACTTCAGTGAAAATGCCTTTTTGAGATCGGTCACTTTTGTTTGTTGAACTATTAGTTGCATTTATTTACACAAACACACACATTCGGTAATACAGTGATGGTTTGTCACAGGGAATATCCCAGTCGGCAGCACTGAGCGTTGCTGATAGAGAAGGCAGCACTCTTACAGGTGAGCATCAGGAATGTATATTATTTATTTATTTTATTTATACTCTGAGCCTTTCTCCCCACTGGGGACCCAAAGTAGCTTACATCATTCCCCTCTCCTCCATTTTATCCTAGCAACAACCATGTGACATAAGTTAGTCAGTTTGGTGTAGTGGTTAACAGTGCGGACTCTAATCTGGGAGAACTGAGTTTGATTCCCCACTCCTCCACTTGCACCTGCTGGGTGACCTTGGGCAAGCCATAGTTCTGGCACAGCTGTTCTTGAAAAAGAGCAGTTATTGTCAGAGCTCTCTCAGCCCCACCTACCTCACAGGGTGTCTCTTGTGGGGAGGCGAAGGGGAAGGAGTTTGTAAGCTGCTCTGAGACTCCTGTGGGTAGTGTACGGCGGGGTATAAATCCAATCTCTTCTCTTCTAGTCAGCTTGTTGTAGTGGTTAAGAGCGCGGACTCTAGTCTGGGAGAACCGGGATTGATTCCCCATTCCTCCACATGCAGCTGCTGGTGTGACCTTGGGTCAGTCACAAGTTCTTTCAGAGCTGTTCTCTCAAGAGCAGTTTTTGAAAGAGCTGTCTCAGCCCCACCTGCGTCACAGGGTGTCTTTTGTGGGGAGGGGAAGGGAAAGGAGATTGTAAGCCACTCCAAGACTCCTTCGAGTTGTGAAAGGCAGGGTATAAATCCAATCTCTTTCCTCCTCCTCCTCCTTTTCCTCCTCCTCCTCTTCTTCTTTTTCTGCTGCTGCTGCTGAGAGTGTGTGACTGGCCCAAGGTTACCCAGAAAGTTCCTTTGCCGTAGTGGTTGTTCAGACCTGGATCTCCTAGATTCTGTTCTGGCACTCAAACTGCTCACCACACTGGCTCTTAGGAATGTGGTGATGGAGCTGCCAGGGCCCCAGTTGCAGTCATATGCAGGTGCACAGCTCCTATGTGGCTAGCATAACCCACACCAGCAAGTGATGTCATCGCCTGCTGATACATCGAGTTATTCTAAGCATGTTTGCGTGAAGCTTCAGCTGGGGCCCCAACAGCTACATTGCAGCCTCCTGACACCCGCTGGTACGGGTGCCCCTGCCCACTCCAGTGGTGCTCAGTGTTGTGGCCTGGGATTTTCCCCACAATCCACCATGTGAACCGCTGCTGCTCTAATGCAATAAACTGTTTCAGCCAAAAGTAAAGAGGTGTGTCCTTGGCCCACTACTTCACTG
>NW_015177103.1:143791-150873 GCF_001447785.1 Gekko japonicus | reverse complement strand
TGCGCTCAGTTCTCCTTACTGCCGCAGCAGCATAAATGCTGTAAAGCTGTATGTAAATAATCCAATGTAGTGCTGGTAAGTAATACAGCTAATATTTACTCCGTACTCCCCCCCCCCGATTCTAAAAATGCCAAAGTTGCAAGCTATCTAATTATGATTTCTGATTTACCTACCTCTTGACAGAGCTGTAGCATTTAAATGTCCCCCCCCCAAATGTAATGTGTAAAGTTTGGAGAATGTGATGGAATATGCATAATTAAGTCTGACTCTCAATCACACTTCGTTACCATCAAAGGCTTCTGTAATAGATGCATCCAGTAATAGAGTGTAGTATCTATTTACATTGCCTTACGTTACATGACTGTAGATGTTAAACTCTTATGATAATAGGAAACCGTATCTTTTCCTCTGCCTGACATAATTTTATGCCCTGTACCTCTCCAGGGACACGGAGAATTCTGTTCTCTCACAAGTATCAGCTCAACACAGAGCAATAAATATGTCTAACGGTATGGTGGGTAAAGTGGGCAGGGCAAAGGACGCCGCAAGCGATTTCCATGGATGAGATCAGTGTTCCTTCTAAGCTGTGATCTAGCTCACAGTTTTTTAGCCTCCAGCTCACACATTTTTGTCTCCGCTCAGGAAGGAGGGTTCCAAAGCAAACTGACTGATGCAGTAGCCAAATCGCTCGCTCACAACTTTAATGCCAGTAGCTCACAAGGTTGAATTTTTGTGCACAGGACTCCACGGCTTAGAGGGAGCATTGGATAAGATCCCTGTGGTTGCTGCCATCAATTTCCAAGATGCCTGGGATATACCAAGGCTGGTTAGCATTATCAGGGAACTCCCCCTGCCTGGGCTGTGGGCAAGTGAACAAGAGGTTAACTTCCTCCCTTTTATCATGGGAGAACGGCCATCTCTAAACCATGTTAAGAATGTTTTACCCCAGGGAAAGGGGAGAGGGTTAATCTAACATAGGTCCCGGTCACACGGGCAGGAAAATGCGGGGGGGGGAACGTGGCTGTTAGCCCCGAGGCTAAAAACCACATGGTTGCTCGAGCAGACCTACCGATGGAGGTCCGGTGGAGGTCCCGTGGTAGGGAGGAGGTGCCGATCACTCCACAGTCCTGCCGCGTGGCAAAGAAGCGGGGCGCAGGGCAAACGGGGTTGGTTTTTTTAAAAAAACTCAAATGTGCACATGCTCCCTTGGGTGCTTGTGTGCATCCATGGAGACTTTGGGGAAAAAAACCTTTTTCTGAGGGGACATGGGCGGGCACCGGAACTACCACCGGAAACGCGATCAGACGCCCGCCCTTGCCCCACAGTTTCAGGAAACTAGTACCTCCAAGGTACTAGTTTTTTACCGTGCATCTTCCGCAGGAAGCCTCGGGTTCGCCACGGGAGCTCTACGCTTCCCAGACGTGGCGGTGAGATCGCACCCGGAAAATCCGCCTATCATCCGTCCCTCTAGCGTGCCTAATGCTCCGTGTGACCACAGCCATAATGATCTTTCTTTCTCTGCATGTCTGAGGGAGTAGCTCCCATGTGCTAGCTGAAGGGTAGTTTAGCAGGAGATTGAGTGACGTCAGAGGGCTTTAGGTAATGGTGATTGAGTTATTCGGGAAAAGGTGGGACTGAAGTCAACCTCTAACAACCACTCTTGATTTCCAATGGCAAAATGGGCGGTGTTCCTGGCACACACCTGTTATAGCAAAATGGTTGGAGGGAAAATACTGGATGAAGTATTTCTAGCGTCTCCTCTAGTATTTCACATCTAGCTTCTTCCTTCCATCTCTGCTTCTGGTGTCTCTCATTTGTTGCCACCTCTGGCATGCCTCTTTGCCCAGTCAGGCCTCCCTTCCCAACTCCTTGTCATACCCACTTATCCCCGCCATTCACTTCAGCTTCCAATTTTGTGTAGTGGTTAAGAGCAGCGGACTGTAATCTGGAGAACCGGGTTTGATTCCCCACTCCTCCTCCACATGCAGCCAGCTGGGTGACTTTGGGTCAGTCACAGTTCTCTCGTAGCTGTTCTCTCATGAGCAGTTCTCGAAAGAGCTCGATCAGCCCCACCTACCTCACAGAGTGTCTTTTACGGGGAGAGGAAGGAGTTTGTAAGCCGCTCTGAGACTCTGAGTGAAGGGTAGGGTATAAATCCAATCTCTTCTTCTTCTTCTTTTCCCCTGCCCTCTCCTGCCCACTCACTTACCTTCCCCCCACCCATCCTCATCTGCTCTTACCAGCTGATACATCATTTGAAGCACCAAACTTCAAAGAAGAAGAAGACATAGAGTAGGTTTATATACCCCACTTTTCTCTACTCTATACAGTGTAAAAGCCAGGGCTATTTTTGGGCAGGAACGCACAGGAACGTAGTTCCGGCTGGCTCCCGAGTTGGCCACGCCCAGCAGGAACTCATTAGCATAATAGGCCACACCCAACAGCAGAAACTCATTAGGATTGGCTACATTAGGGGTGTGTGGCTTAACATGCAAAGGAGTTCCTGCTACAAAAAAAGCCCTGGGTTTTGACAACAAACAAGGTAAACAGAATAAGAAGCAAAAGGTGGGTGTGGCTGGATGACCACACTTCTGGTAACACTGGGGTGTGGCCTAATATGCTAATGAGCTGTGCTGTCATGGGTGTGGCCTAATATGCTAATGAGTTCCTGCTGTTGGGTATGGTCTATTATGCTAATGAATTTCTGCTGGGCTTTTTCTACAAAAAAAGCCCTGTTTAACATCGAATCCAAACTGAAATCCATCCAGGATCAGAACCCTCTACACACACTGGAAAAGATGTAGCCGTCAACTGGTAAGATCTAATAGAATAGTTCTGATTTGCATTCCCCACCCCAAAATTCATTTTTTCCCCTAGCATGCTTTAGAAGAGCATTCCAGCACATGAGGGAAAACACAGAAAAAGCCCGAGAACAGGGACTGTCTGTCCTCGCCCGTCTTCAGGGTGAGCCCCCTCAAGCAAATATTGCCATGGCATGGAAGAAGCCATTTTTAAATTTCTAAATATTGCTGTTCTTTTATGTGGAATAATCCAAAAATGACCATAGTGGTTGGGTAGGTTCGTATTGGGTAGGGCTGCCTAGTGGGGGCGGGGGGGCAGGTGAACCCCTGCTTCGGAGGCCCAATTTCCGCCACCGCAGAATCGAGCCCCGGGGGGAACTCCTCCCCCCCGAAGCGCAGCATGGCTGCGTCACCAGAGGTGATGTAACCACATCGATCACGTTGGGGGCGTGGCCCCGATCGTCGGAGGGAAACCTCTATGGTTTTCCCTCCGACAATCGGGGCCATGCCCTCAACATGATCGACGTTGCGTGTCACTTCTGGTGATGTGCTGGCGGCGCGCGCGCATCAACGGAGAACTCCTGGAGCCCGGCGAGGCTCCCACGCCGGTAGGAAAAATCAACTTGGCAACCCTAATATTGGGGGAAGTGGTCTTTAAGGCATGCTAAGCACCAAGCTTGTGGGGAGGGCAGGGGTATCAATATAAAAATAAATAAATAAAAGCTGTATAAAGTTTTACCAGCGCCTTGAATTGGGAGGCAGTGTAGGTGGAACAGGACTGGAGTGATGTGGTTTCTTCTCCAGTAAGCATTCCCTACCAATTGTAGCTTTCAAATATTCTTCCAGGGAAGCTCCACACAGAGTAAATTGCAGTAGTCTAATCTAGATGTTACCAGGGCACGCATCACAGTGGCAATATCATATTTGCAGAGGGAAGGCTGCAACTGGCTCGCCAGCCAAAGAAGAGGAGGAGGAGGTTGGATTTTTATCCTGCCCTTCACTACCCGAAGGAGTCTCAGAGTAGCTTACAATCCCTTTGCCTTCCCCTCCCCACAACAGACATCCTGTGAGGTAGGTGGGGCTGAGAGAGCTCTTTTGAGAACTCCCCTTGAGAGAACTGTTCTGAAAGAACTTGCAACTGACCTAAGGTCACACCAGCAGCTGCATATGGAGGAGTGGGGAATCAAACCCGGTTCTCCCAGATTAGAGTCTGTGCTCCTAATCACTATACCAAAGCTGGTGAAAGGCATTCCTCCACCACTGCCACCTGCTTGTCCAACAGATGGCCCAGGTTCAGGAGCACCCCCCCCAACGCTACAAACCTGCGCTAGTAGGGGGAGCGCAACCCCATCCAGAGCAGGAGACACTCCAGTTCCAAGCTCAATCCTTCTTCCAACAAGTAGCACCTACATTGGATTGTTTCAGCTTGCTGGCCCCCATCCATCCCCAAACTGCCTCCAGGCACAAAAGATTCATAGCACTATATGTATATATATATTTTATAGACACACAAACACACATACATACACACACACACGTTTATGTTTCTCACATACAATACACTGGCTTTCCTATCTTGCTTGCCCCAGCCTAGTTTTATTGGGTATGAGATGGTTCGTTTCGTAGCCTGAATACTGATCATTTTTTATGCCGAGATAATACCGGTGGCTTCCCTGTGGTGCTATTATTTTACTAGCCCTGATTCCGCAATCATTATGGGGAGATAAGTTAAGCATTATGGAGATTGACAGGAGCCTTGCTGCTCCCAGCTGAGCCAAGAATGACATTCAGTTGGTCCAAATGAAGCTCCTACCCCATCACAGAATTAATTAGAGTGTCTGTCTTTTCCCCCAGTGTTGCTGGGTCACAGAACTGCCCCACCACACATTTGATAAATCAGTGTTTTCTTGAGAGATATCTCCACCAGTGGTCATCATTATTGCTATAGGTTTTACTAAAATAACACAGATTCTGTGCACTTTCCCTCAAATTAGCACTTGGCGAGGTTGCTGGTACATTAACGAAGTGTTTCTTTCCAAGTAAAGCCAGGAATAATGGAGGAGAGGAGAAGAAAGCCTTGGGTCCTGATTTGGGAATAAAACTGGATATGGATATCTATATATAGATATAGATATAGATATAGAGAGAGAGTCAGAAAGACTTTTTCACCAGATATTATAAATTCAGCATTCCACAGAAAGGAAAGGAAAAGTGACCTATTAGGGGTGAAGCACTTTTAAAACTTATCTCAGACTTCTTGAACAGCATTAATAATGGGCTTCACTTTTTAAAGGGAAAGATATTCTTTTCTGATAAGACTTGGAATAATAGCCAAGGAAGGTACAGTAATATAATTTCGCCCATGATTTTGAATCTCTTTATTGTGGCAAAAATGCTGATTGTCCAATACTGGGATGAAGCTGACCATTTCATCTATTTTGGGATGGTTAAAGACATCTTGGAATTCAGCTGAAATGGCTCACAATGCAGTCAAGGATGAATAGTGATTCTAGGAAACTCTTTCAATTGTATGGATCCAGCTCAATCTTAGCCAGTTCTCCTCTTTACTACAGCCCTGGTACCACATGGCCTCTCTCAATGCAAATCCCAGGATTATCAGCATAGCTACTTTTTAACATAAGTTAAGTAGCCTTTATTGGCATAGAAAAAATTGATACAAGTAAATACAGTTTAAAAGGTACGTTAAAACCGCAACATACATATAGGCTGCGGTCACACGGAGCATTAGCCACGCTACTGAGACGGATGATAGGCGGATTTTCCGGGCACGATCACACCACAACATCTGGGAAGCGTAGAGCTCCCATGGCGAACCCAAGGCTTCCCGCTGAAGATGCAGAGTTAAAAACTAGTTACTAGTTTCCGGAAACCGCAGGGTAAGGGCTGGTGTCTGATCGCGTTTCCGGTGATAGTCCGTGGCATCTGGCGCCCGCCCATGTCCCGTCGCAAACAGGTTTTTTTTTCCCAAGTCTCCACAGGATGCGCACAAGCACCCAACGGCGCATGCGCACAAAGAGGAAAGCGAAAGTTCCGTTGCTCCACAGAATCGCTCATGTCGTTGGTGAGATCACGCCGCCCCACTTCTTTGCCGCGCTGCAGGATTGTCGTGGGATTGCCACCTCGCCCCTACCCATGGGACCTCGACGGGACCTGTGATTGGGCGGCCGCGCATTATTTTGCTCCGGCCCAAACTGCCACGCTCCCCCCCTGCATTTTACGGCCCGTGTGACCGGGACCATAGTAAAAGTAAAGGTTTCCCTTGCTCGAAAGCCAGTCGAATCCGACTCTAGGGGTGTGGTGCTCATCTCCGTTTCCAAGCCGAAGAACCAGTGTGGTCCAAAGACATTTTCCATGGTCATGTGGCCGGCATGACTAGATGCCGAGGCACATGGAATGCTATTACCTTCCCACCAAAGCGGTACTTATTTATCTACTTGCAATTTCTTGCTTTCAAACTGCTAGGTTGGCAGGAGCTGGGACCAGAGACGGGAGCTCTCTCCGTCATGCGGCACTAGGGGCTCGAACTGCTGAAATACCGACCTTCCGGTCTGCAGTTCAGCATCTTAACCACTGAGCCACCACGGCCCCCTAACATACATATACATCAGTGTAAATATAAGATTATTTCTTATAGCAGAGTAAAACGTAGCCACCTTCTCAGTGACATTAGAGGAGAAATCATTCAAAAGTCTATAGACCTTAAATGCATCAGAACAGTCCCTCATCCTAACTAGAACAGAATGTAAATGCATATAACGTAAATCTGTATACAGGTGACAATAGAGAAGAACATGAGCGATTGACTAAACACATTTTTTATTACAAGGGCAGTAAAAAATCAACATAGCTTGTCTGTGTGTGTGTGTGTGTGTTCAAAGAAAACTTTTTCTTCCCATTTTTACCAGCCACAATTGGGGTTCCAGCCCACTGAGTACTCCATATAAAAGGTAAAGGTTCACTTGCTCGAAAGTCAGTCGAATCCAACTCTAGGGTTGCGGTGCTCATCTTCATTTCCAAGCTGAAGAGCCAGAGCTGTCCGAAGACGTTTCCGTGGTCATGTGGCCGTCATGACTAAACACCAAGGCGCACGGAACGCTGTTACCTTCCCACCGAAGTGGTACCTATTTATCTACTTGCAATGTCTTGCTTTTGACCTGCTAGGTTGGCAGGAGCTGGAACTAGAGACGGGAGCTCACTCCGTCATACCATACCCGGGTCTCGAACTGCTGAACTACTGACCTTCCACAGCCTGCAGTTCAG
>NW_015177103.1:131163-143776 GCF_001447785.1 Gekko japonicus | reverse complement strand
GTACTTAACATAAGAACACACAACGGCCCTGCAAGGCCAACTATATACACTCCCACCCCTGGGCCTCCCACTCCATTGGAGGGTTTGAATTCCCCGCCAAGAAGCCCATTGGTCAGCTGGGGGGGGACTAGGATCCTAGGTCCCATTGTCTTTCTGGAGCCAAGCTCCTGTCTTTCTTGTGGCCGCCGTGTGGCGGGCTGCATACATAACAGTGGGCATCCAGGAGAGACTTTAAGGAAAGACTCAGGTGGGTAGCTGTGTTGATCTGAAGCAGCAGAAAAAAAATTGAGTCCAGTTGGTCTTAAAGGTGCCACTGGACTCAAACTTTGTTAAGGAAATACCGTAAAAGTGTTAGTGTTTTAGGCATGTTCGTATTTTGAGATAAAAAATGGGTTAATTGGGTTTGCCTTTGTCCTTTATAAAGTTTGTATCTCCCCTACCTGGCATTACATTTTATGGCACTCCTGGCCCAGCCTGACAAGGTGACATATATGTAACATCTATTGTTGTTGGTATATTTTTATCCCACCTTCCCTGCCTGGGCAGGCTCAGGGCGGCTTACGTAGAATATATAAAACAGTTAAAACAGAGAAATTAGTTAAAATCACAATGATATGGTTACAAAACAGAGCATAATATCACACAAAGTGCTACTACAGTGTGTACATGATGGCAGGCGCTAGCAGCATCTGCGGGCACAAAGTTAGTTATCATCGTAGTCTGGGTCGTATCAGCTGCCAATGTTCCCTCTAAGCTGTGGGGTCTTGTGAGCAACAATTCTGCTTTGTGAGCTACCGGCATTAAAGTTGTGAGCGAGCAATTTGGTTACCGCATAAATTAGTCTGCTCTGGCGCCATCCTTCCTGAGCTAAGATAAAAACATGTGAGCCGAAGGCTAAAAAACGGTGAGCTGGCTCACTCTAACTCAGCTTAGAGGGAACACTGTCAGCTGCTAATAGTGTTGTTAATATCGGGCCAGGGCCTCACTTTATCGGGTGCGGCTCCCTAGACGAAGGCCTGGTGGAAGAGCTCCGTCTAGCCCTAGTAACTAATGAATTCGACACGCCTGTCCTAGAGTGTCTCGCTGACACAATGACGTCACTTTGTGCCAGAAGTTACATTGTACACAGGCGCAATGCTGAGGCGATCCCAGGGGGTGCTAAAGCAGGAGAACCC
This sequence comes from Gekko japonicus, assembly GCF_001447785.1. NCBI lineage: Eukaryota > Metazoa > Chordata > Lepidosauria > Squamata > Gekkonidae > Gekko > Gekko japonicus. The sequence goes on along the minus strand of NW_015177103.1, from coordinate 142,601 downwards.
CTTCCCCGCCCCTCTTACCATCACACAGGTGGTAAGAATTCTATAAAGTCTTTGAAATCTGAGTAAACCAGTTTCCTTATCTCCCGCTCTTCTCTGTGTGTTTTTTTTTTCATTTAACTGTTTCAGTGTGTCTCAACATTCCACGCTTTTGGCGCATGTCCATTCCTCCTTTCTTTTGGTTTCTGTTGGTTAAAGTCATATTTTCTCTGCATACCTGGGGAGTCTCCCGGCTATGTAGTGACCTTTCACTTGTCTATGGGTCTCCCAGTTTTCTCTGCTTTTGTGATTAACACAGGCCTCAGCCATTATGTTATTAAAAATAGCCACAATTTTTAGTGAAAGGTTAAGAAATTGTGAAGAGCGATCAAACAAAGACACCCTTTTTATTTGACTGTACCTTTGTCTGAGCAAAGAAAAAGGAAATATATACATATGAGTTGTCATCAGAGGTTCATCAGTAATACTCAAGAGCAATAATTGAGTAGAATACAAAAACAACTAACCACTAGCTATCTGTGAAGTTAACACATAATCCAATACTTCCACAGGCTTATGACTGAATGAAACAGATCATTAGATGGAGCAGGTCTATAGGAACACTGTCCTCTATAATGAGACGTCAAAACTTTAGCGAGTCATACTTGGAGAGGGGAAAATATATTCATTTCTTATCTTGCCAGGATATGTGAAGCAAATCTGGACGAGAACAAATATATTCCATCAAAATTAAAGGGAAAAAATGTCCACAGGGCAAGAATGTACTGACTGGCAAGCCTGTTCAAGAGTTCTGATATTAAAATAAATTGCTATTGACAGATTGGTTGTTAAACAATCAGCAACTGGGTACCATCAGCACCTCTATAGGAATGTTGCGCATTTCTTGCGGGCTACATCTCTCATGCCACTAATGGATGGGGAATTTTACAGACGCGATAACTCATGGGGACAGAGGATAAGAAAACTATGCTTTCAAATTCCTAAGGTGAATCTTTCATTAAAATCTGAACAAGACAGTCATGGTCAAGCCAAGTGAAAGCAAGTTAGGGCAACACCCAATGTTCCCCACATTGTGCTTTTGGGTTTAGAAACTAATGCTTTGCAGATGGGATATGATAACTAAAACCTAGGGTTGCCAAGTCAAAATATCTTACCGGCAGGGGAGCCTCGCCAGGCTCCGGGAGCCATCCTTCGATGCGTGCACGCGTGCGCCGCCAGCACGTCACCGGAAGTGACATGTGATGTCGGTCACGTTGAAGGCATGGCCCCGATAGTCAGAGGGAAAACCATAGAGTTTTCCCTCCGACGATCAGGGCCACGCCCCCAACGTGATTGACGTGGTTGCGTCACCTCTGGTGATGTAGCCACGCTGCACTTCAGGGGGCGGAGTTCCCCCCGGGGCCCGATTCCGTGGCGGCGGAAATCGGGCCTCCGAAGCGGGGGTTTATCCGCCCCCCCCGCCCCCGCTTGGCAGCCCTACTAAAACCTCTACCTCATATATGCCTATGTCCACCTTTTTTGGTACCTCTTGTTTTTTTCTCTCTGTTGTCACTTTAATTAAATTTTCTTTCTGGGGCTTTGTCTTAGTCACATGAACAGTCATAGACAATTTGGGATCACATGATGATTTTTGAAGACATCACAGTGCTATGTAGCTGATCATATTTAGCAATGGAGTCCATTTTATTGGGGCAAATTAAACCAACTGAAGAGAAGAACAATCCTTTATGGTTCAGCATTGCCCTCAGTTTGAATACTTCTCCCCTGTTCAGAGCAGTCTCAACATATCATTGAAAAGTGTTCCTTATTTCCAGCACAGCTAAAGCTTTATGGAAAATGCCTCGCTCATCCTCATTTTAAAATGACAGAACACAGCGGAGTCCTTCACACACATGCCAAGCAGTGTGGTGGCCACTTGAATATGGTGTCTCTCCCCCACCCCCCACATAGTGAATGTGTAATCTGCCCTCCCCATGTAGTTGTGACAAGTCACATGCCTGTGAAGAGCCCCAGAGAGAGAGAGAGAGAGAATAAGAATGTTTATAACAAATACAGTTTAGTGCAGCTAAACAGGCTGATCATAATGTGGATTGTTTAGCAATAATTTAGTAGCACTTTGCCTGAGTGATATCTCCTCAAAGCCCGGTGGAATAATCAAGGCTTAGCTTCCTTCCTTAAAGCCAGCAATGAACTAGCCCTGTGGAGTTTCTGAGTGAAACCATTCCAAAAGGAAGTTACCACAAAATGGCCCTTCCTGTGATGGACATCTGACTTCGTTCTGAGAAACAGGTGTTTGCAAGAAGAGCCTCCTCATAATATATGTGGAGGCTTGTTTGGGAGGAAATTCTCTCTGATGTAACCAGGTCTCAGATGGCTTAGGGCTTTACAGGATTATATCAGCACTTTGGATATAGCCTCTTATCCAGCAGTGCCCCCTCCAATCCAATAAGGAGGAAATACATATTAATAAAACAGGAGTGGGAGGATGCTGACACAAGAGATCTCAAGTACTCGTTCACCTACACCAGATTTTTGTCTAGTTTCCTTATTTACTAATTGGGTGATTTTTGCATCTAGCATTCACTCCACATTTTCTCAAATGGGAGGGAAAAAGTGCAGCTCAAAATCACATTCAAATACCCCGGGGCAATGCCATGCTGGCTGCAAAGCCGCCCCTGAACAGCCGTACATCTATGCAGAAGGTAGCATAAAACCCGATGATCAAAGAAAGTGAAAGCGGCATGCAGTGTAGAGGGTACCATAAAATCCGATGATCAAAGTAAGTGAAAGCAGTGTGCAATGCAGAGGGGAATTTCTATTCCAATGTGGGTTTCGTAAAACAACAGAGGGAAAAGCCAATGCGGAATCGCCCATTGTTTACTTATTTTGTAGAAGTGCTCATACAGCATGAGCATTATGTTTTTGTGACAGCAAGACTGTCTCTCACCTGTGGTATTCACATAGTGATATGAAAGGTACTGTCCTGTACGGTACAGGCAGTCAACAACAGGGAGAGAAAAGCAGGCCAGGCTTCATCAGAAGTCTCCAGTCCTCAGGGGAGGGGGGTTGAAGAAAAGAAAGAAGCAACTGAAGGAAAGATACAAGAACCAAGAGCACCTTCATGCCTCAGAATGTCTTTACAAAGCCACAGTATGAACAGAAGGAGTTCTTTTCCGTTTGAGGAGGAACTGGGGTGTGTTTTCCCGTTCAGTTGAAAAAAAAATGGCTCAAGTGGATAGCCATTTTGATGATCTGTAAAGGAAGTGAGTGAGGTTCACATTAAGCCAATGCAGTTTCTAAGGAAAAATCCAACTGGCTAATGAGAAAGAGGAACTCATGGTAAATACTACCACTCTTCCTCCAGTTTACAACTTGGAGTGGCTCATGAGCAGAGGTGCAGTGGGAAGGCTCTTGCTCCAAGAATTTTTCCACATTCCTATTTTCCTTGCTTGTAAGTTCCTGTTTCTTCCTGGTCCACACATGTTTTGCTCCCGTTAGTGGTTGATTCACTATTACCCCAGTTTATGCCCAGCATGAAAACCTGCAGTTTAAATCTGCAAGAAGATATGCTGGACATATTGAATTGATCACTAGAGGGAGCAAAATACATTCAGAACGGGGGGGGGGACCCCAAAGAAATAGGAACAGGAAGTCAGGGAAATAAGAATGCAGGAAATCCCCGAAGTTGATTGACTCTTATATGAGAAAGTGGTACAAGTCCAGATGTAGGAGGTGACTTAGCAGGGCTAGAGAAAGATGTAGCTGATGTGGAGTGGAGTGGAATGAAGTCAGCACATGATCAGGAATTCTTTCATAGGTCCTTTCTGCACTTGGATCTCATCCCTGGTTTTATCAGAGTTCAACTGTCCTTTCTGCACTTGGATCTCATCCCTGGTTTTATCGGAGTTCAACTCGTGACACAGTGGGTGATTCCACACTAGACCTTAAATACTAGTTCAACCCTGTCCCCGAATTTACATTCTACACTACACTCGAATTCATCCCTGTAATTATCTCAGGATATTTTTTGTTCCCACATTACATTGAGGTCACCCCGGATTTGCCCCACACTTGTCCTGGGGTAAACGGATGCTCTTATAACCAGGGATAAATGCAAGGTATTGTGTCGCGAGTTGAACTCTGATAAAACCAGGAATGAGATCTAAGTGCGGAAAGGACCAATACCTTGCATTTATCCCTGGTTGTAACAGCATTCGTTTATCCCGGGACAAGTGTGGGGTGAAACTGGGGTGACCTCAATGTAATGTGGAAACAAAAAATTCCCCAAGATAATTACAGGGGTGAAGTCGCGTGTAGTGTAGAATGTAAGTTCAGGGACAGGGGTTGAACCAGGATTTAAGTTCTAGTGTGGAAAGGACCATAGTGAGTCTTTACAAATCCAAATAAAGTTGTGCTAGATTTCTCCGTATGCAAGTAAGACAGACCGTAGGCTGCTTCCAGACAAGGGTGCAAAAATGTACCTCAGTGGCAGCAGCTAGTGGTGTGAGAACAGATAGCCATGGCATCCACGTGGCCCATTCCTATGGGTTTGTTCTTCTGTCCCTCCAACCCCACCCCGCTCCTCCTGTTACACTTTATTACATGGGGGGAGAGGACAGCGCTTCCAGCCTCCTTTAAAACCTTTTAAAGGGCTTTTTCTTCTTTTGTGTGTATGTAAGATGAAATTTGGTGACGATGCTAATTTTAAGTTACGTGACGGAAGAACTGTACCATATGTTTTGTATTCTGTTGGTGCTAAATGATCGAGAGTGGTCAAAACAGTCCCACCTCACATTAGGAGAACCTGGTTGCTACATGGAAGAAAAATGACAGCCCTGAAGACACTAAAGACAAATGACACCGAGACACAAGAGGAAATGTTCTTTTTCAAAGGGGTATTTGTCAAGCCATATACGATCAGAGTAAGATGAAATATTTTGTTTTGTCTTTGCAGCTTTGACCTAGTGGCTATTGGAGGCATCTCGGTCACCCTGGTCTTTGACAGATCTCCTTTTCTTTCTGTGAAAAGGACACTTTGGTTGTCCTGGAATAGGTTCATTGTGGTAGACAAAATAGTCATGCAAAGAACAGAGGTGGAGCCACCGTCTTGTGACATCAGTAGCTTCATCAGCCCCAATCCGATTGTGCTTCCTTTTCCCCTGACAACATTTGGAGGATCCTGCCCAGAAAGAGGAACGATCATCCCAGAACTGCAGGTAAATACATATATCGTATACACTGTTCAGGAAACTCTTATGGTTCTTTCCTCCCACTTGTGTGAAAGAATGCAAGTTTTTTTAATAAGTGCTTCATTTCATTTTCAAGGCTGTGAGTTGGATCCAGCTGACTTGTTCACTCAGTTTAGTTCAATACCCCTCCTTACTATAGTTCCGTACAGCGTTCCATGCGCCTTGGTGTTTAGTCATGCCGGCCACATGACCAAGGAGATGTCTTTAGACAGCGCTGGCTCTTTGGCTTTGAAACAGAGATGAGCACCGCAACCCTAGAGTCGGATTCGACTGGCTTTCGAGCAAGGCAACCTTTACCTTTACTATACTATAGTCACCATCCCTCTTGGCAAGTTCCATCATCATTGTATATGCGTTCCACTTTTTTTAGAGATGAGCACCGCAACCCTAGAGTCGGATTCGACTGGCTTTCGAGCAAGGCAACCTTTACCTTTACTATACTATAGTCACCATCCCTCTTGGCAAGTTCCATCATCATTGTATATGCGGTCCACTTTTTTTGGGGGGGGGGGTGATCAAAGGGGAATCCAACCTCATCAGTGATGGTAAATTTTAGAACTGGTGCTAAATTTCTCCACGTTGTAAAAATCAAACACAAATGAAAATACTTTCCCCCCCCTTAAACTTTTGACATTTAAGGTTGTTATTCGGGACATGTATCAGTAACTCGAGAGGACTAATTTAGACCCAGAACCAAGATGTATGAGATTATCATCCAAGTTTTGCAAAGTTAGATTGCTCTCAGTAAACATGTGTTGCAGTCAGTGTTCCCTCTAAGCTGAGTTAGTGTGAGCTAGCTCACAGTTTTTTAGCCTCTGGCTCACACATTTTTGTCTTCGCTCAGGAAGGAGGGCTCCAGAGCAAACTAATTTATGTAGTAGCCAAATTGCTTGCTCACAACTTTAATCCCAGTAGCTCACAAAGTAGAATTTCTGCTCACAAGACTCCACAGTTTAGAGGGAGCATTGGTTGCAGTCTGTGTTTCTGTAGGGTGTTCGTCTTCTCTAAATGGTGCTACTGAAGTTCCAGTTTCTGAGACATGGAATATGATCTCCGCATCTTGTAGTCCTTGCCTTCAAAATGAAGGTTGACATTACAGCCCTGAATTGTTTTCTACCCATCCACTTCTTATTTGTCTTTCTCTCTACTCTCCCTTCTTCCTCTTATCCTGAGGACTGCATTTCCCAGGAATCACCTGGCATGTCAAATATAGCCAAAACAATTTTTTGAAGCATGGGGTAGGGGAGGAGAGGGAGGCGCAGAGAGAGAGAGAGAGAATTCGCCCTTCTACCTGCTGCCTGCTTGCCACCTGTCACAGCAGCAATACTAACCACAAGGCATTGCATATATTTTGATGAACATTGCATTTAATTTGATAAATCTAACACTGAATATCCCTCACCCTCTAATAGAACAGAAGCAACCAGTGAAACTGATAGGCAATAGGTTCGGGACAGACATGAGGAAGTCCTTCTTTACTCAAGAAATAGTTCAATTGTGGAATTCGCTGCCAGTGGACGTAGTGATGGCCAGAAGCATAGATGGCTTTAAAAGTGAGGGGGTTAGATAGACTCATGGAGGAGAAGTCCATCAATGGCTACTAGCCATGGTGAGTGAAAAGTACTCGGAAACGTAGAGTGATTCAGCAAAGTACTTTATTAGATCATGAACAAGACAGGGAACCCCGGCACGCAGGCCGGTATATATGTCCAGAACCCACCACCAAAACACACCCCCTAGTGACCCTATAGGTTATTTACAGTGGCCGAGAGTCTCATAGGCTCTCGGCCGCGGACCTTGCCCTCTGGTTGGTGCGGGCTAGGATCCGCTCTGCTATTGTTCTCCCGGAACGAAGCTTGGGACTTGTGCGCGACCGCATGGCCCAACGGTCACGCACGTGGCAATATGGATACATTACAGTGAGTTAAGTGAGCCTCCATGTACAGAGACAGCAAACCTGTGAATACCGGTCCTGGGAAGTAGAATCAGGGGAAGGCCTTGGTCGCTACGCCCTGTTCGTTGGCCCTGCGGGACAACTGGTTGGCCACAGTGTGAAACATGGTGCTGGACTCAATGGACCACTGGTCTGAACCAGTAGAGCTCTTCCAGTCTTAAGTTCAGATAAGTAAGTTGGGGATGCACAGAGAAGGGCTGTGGAGATTGGAAAGCCAGAGGTGTTCCCTCCTAGTGATGTAATCAAGGAGTGCCACCCGCATTTCAAATGATTCTGAGACCTGGAGTTGAGTTTAGAGCGAGCAATTCTGAATAGTTTACTGAGCCTGAGTCCAAATGGAGCCCAGGATGGTTGATCTGTCTCTCTTGTAAGAGTGTGTGTGCGTCTGTGTGTGGGTGTGAAAACATTGATAGCAGCAGTTTATACCATTTGCAAACATCTCCTAGTAAGAAAGTTCATTCTGCTGGAGATACCAATGATGTAACATTGTTATACAAGTTTTGGAAATCTCCAAAATCCCAGGGAGTTATCATTTTAGAACAGTAGGGCCCTTTCTGCACTCTCCTTTTAATCCATGTTCACCACGATGTCCTCCAGGGAATTCTGCACGAAAATCAAATTCAACCTTCTTTTTAATCCAGGTTTTTTTTATCCCATTCTGCTCTAAAATGGAGTTCAAGCTTCTTTTCATTCCGGATTCCCCCCTCCCCCCCTGCATTACATTCCCTCCCTTCAGTGGTCAGCCCGGTTTCAGCCTGCTGTTGCCCTGGGGTTTTTGGATGCTGTTCTTCCATGGACTTAAATTGCCTCGACTCGAACACAGAGAAAATCCAAAGTGGCAAGCAAATGCAGGGGGGGAATGAGGTATAAATAAATGTCTCAGTGTTTGAATTATTCTGTGGTTGAAAGCCTTGGGAAGGGGTGTGTGGGAGGTTCAGTTATACAGTGTATCTCGATGTTTCTATGCCCCGTCCCCTTCCAGAACACACCACTTTGAAAATAGCGTGGTGGCTCCCTTAAAGCAGTGTGTGTTGCGTTTCGGGGGGCTACGCAGGTGTGGGCATGTGGGGTTCATCGCGGCGCCCATTTCCGACCACCGCTGCACAACTGTAATTGCTCCCAGAATAACCTGCCCGCTGTTTTCCATCTAAATCCTTCCCTCGTTAAAGCTGATGAAATTTTTATCTTTGGAAGGATTTAGTTACAACGAATTACATAAGCAGAGGAAACTACGGAAATGAGTTGTTGTGCTAGTACTTTTTTGTGCAGTAAAAACGCAGCTGTGTGTCCATATCAGGGGGAGAAAAAAATAAATGTTCAGACATTCAGAAACACTCAACTGGGTCAGCAGGCTACCAAAAGGAGCTCACAACATCCATTGGGATATACTGACAGTTAGCTTTTAATAATAGAGGAACGAAAGGGCCAAGCGCCGTGTTCAGTAAGTGCTTTCAGATTCATAGAGATTAAATCAGTTTCTTCTTTGGAATAAGTGAGTTTTTTTCAGATTTGTGCCACAATAGCAGGGCAAGCGCCATCCAAAGTGCCGGTGCTTAATTTTTAAACCCACAAAACCTTTCAGGTCAGGGCACCTGGAAATTGTTTCCAGTTAACCATGGACATTTTGCATCTGACTCTGGTTTTTGCGGTGGGGAGAAACGAGGCACTCTGCACACGTCTCTGAGGGACCCTCACCTTCTAGCACAAAGCAAGGTGTACTGATAGGTCTTTGAATCCAAATGGACTCTGCCCTTCTTCCCACCTGCGTAAGGAACCCTCTTGCATGACTAGTATCCAGGGGTCATTTTGTAGAAAAAGAGGTGCATGAGCTCATTAGCATAACTCATTGGCATAACTTATTTGCATATTCCACACCCCCTGCCATCACCAGAAGTGTGTCAGAAAGCAACACCCACTGCTCAGGCTCCCCTGGACTGTTTTGGATTGCTAGCTATCGGAGGGGGGAGGGAACGTGCAGATCTGCCCTCACAGAGGAGGGAGAGCTTGTACCTGAGTAAAACTTGGTCTTAAAGGTGCCACTGGACTGTTTTGGACCAAGGGGGACGGCTCTGTAATTTACCTGGCTGCTTCTTGCTCTGACTGAGGACTGCTGGGAGCAGGGGGCGGGGCTTGTTGCATGTGCCCGCCCCCTGGGCTCTTTACTGCCGGAGCTCCGCTCCTGTGTGCTCCTGCAGGAAATGACCCCTGCAGTAGTATCATTACTGGCATGTAGTTATCAGGGTCCGAGCACAAGGGGAGGGGACAACCTCTTACAATTTGGTCTCTTGTAAAGGTAAACAAACAAACAAAAACCCTGGTGTTGCAACACACAAAACCGGAATATTGGATGCTGTAATTGTGGAAGAGGGATCCGCCACCTGAACCCTGCTTGGCTCCTGACTTGGGTGATAAAAGCATTAAAGTAGGCCAAAAAAAAAAATCCTCCTGCGTCTGTTTCCTTTCATGTGCTTGTTCAGGGGGTTTCCGTGAGGACCTGCTGTCAGGCAGCACAAGTCAACGTTGCACAAATCAGCCCCAAATTCTCACCAGCGTTGCCTGTGAGGATGCAGTGGGTTTCGTGTGCAAGGCCTTAATTTGTGTGAATGTAATGAGAATCTGGGCCCATCAGTTGTCAGACCAGAGCAATGAAAGCAAGTGCATGCGAGTAATGAGGGAGTATATGCACCTCCCTGCTATTTGAGAGAAGTGTAAGGTTTGAGAGAGCGAATAAGGATGGCAGATGCGTGTGAGAGAAGGCAGCTGGGGAATCAGCGGGAAGGAAGAGGAGCGAAGAAAATGGTCAAGAGCCTGTAAATTCCCTTCAAGCCACACATTTTATATCCTGGAATAACATACATTGGCAAGCCTCTCTTGGTCTCTACTGAAGCATACTAGATTGTGCACAAGGCTGCTTTTTATTCTGTTCTACAAAACAGCTACGTCTGTTGTGAGATATCTCAATATACGTGACTCCAGCCCTCTGCCTGGTTTGATACTGTAATAGTAGAGCTTATGTTCCCACCCAGGGCATTAGCAGAGCCACAAAAGAAGCTTATGCCGCTGTAGTTTTCTCAAACATGATTCTCTCTGACATTAACATGCACAACTTGTTTTTCAGGTGGTCCAGGAGGAAATCCCTCTGCCTTCGAGCTTTGTGAAGCTCAGTTACCTGAGCAGCCGAACTCCAGGCTATAAAACATTGCTGCGCATCATCTTGACACACTCTACCATCACTCCTGGAATGACAAAAGTTCATCTTACCATTACTGTGGAAGGGCGGCTCGCTCAGAAATGGTTTCCTGCTGCCACCAATCTGGTCTATACCTTCGCTTGGAACAAGACAGATATTTATGGGCAGAAGGTCTCCGGCTTGGCAGAAGCGATGGGTATGCCCTTTTAAAAAAACTTTAACTGTGAGTGTGCCATGTAACACAGTATGATAACAAGCCATTTCTGAATGGTAGTTTGTTTAAATGTAGCCGTCCAGTGTGAATTATCAGGTGTATGTCTGCTTTCCTCTTCTTTTGAGCAGGTGCAGCTTTAAAGATGGATATATTTGGTCACCAATAACCAACTGTCTTTACCATGCAGGAACCATTTGTGCTTTTAAGAACATAAGAGATGCCAATGTTGGATCAGGCCAAAGGCCCATCCAGTCCAACACTCTGTATCACACAGTGGCCAGAAATACCAGTGCCATCAGGAGGTCCACCAGTGGGGCCAGGACATTAGAAGCCCTCCCACTGTTGACCCCCCCAAGCACCAAGATGACAGAGCATCACTTGCCCCAGATTCCCTATCTATACCTTGTGGCTTTTCCCTATGATAGCTCAGCATCTCTCTCATTAGAAAACGCTGCGCAAAATTTGTGATAACTTGGAAATTATGAACATTTGAGAACATTCCAGATAGATTATGTAATGGGTGGTGGCAACATCCATCACATTCTTTTACCCTCAGAGCACATCAAAGAGTTACAAAGATAGCAAACAGTTTGGAGGTCTAGAAGGCAGTGCACAGGACCAGTGTTCCCGCTAAGCTGTGCTAGGGGGTGCTGGTGACCAGAGTTTTAGCTGGCTGCTCACAGGTTTCAGCTTCCTGCCCGCTTTTTCCACTCCATTGGAAACAAGCCTTTTCCCCCTCCATTGGAAACAATGGAGGATGGGGGCACCTCCTTCTGGGGCCCGTACAATTGGACCCCCTAGTCCAATCTTTTTGAAACTTGGAGGGGATTTTTT
>NW_015177103.1:123777-131087 GCF_001447785.1 Gekko japonicus | reverse complement strand
CCCCCGATCAATCCTCCATTATAACCTATGGGGACCATTGACTATAGTGGTCCCCAAAAGCTATAATGGAGCAGGAAAAGATCTCTTTTTTCACACCCCTATTATTCTTTTCAGTATGATCTAAAAGCTGCCTTGAGTCACAGGAAAAGTGGGATATAAATATTTGAATAAAGAAGCAGTTCAGGCAGGTTGATAGCATTTAAGCAACTTCCTGTTTGTTAGGTTAGGAAAGGTTCTGATAGTGATTGTTCCGCCTCTGTTATACTTGACCTGTAAATTTATCATATTTCACTAGAAAAACCCAAAGTAGATTGCAAGGATCTGTCCCTCCCAGTGCAGGTATGTTTTTTAAGGCTCAGCGCAGGGTGACAGTCTGAGCCCAGGTCTACCAATATAGTGGACTGGGGCGGGTAGACCTGTTCTCCGGAGGCCGGGTCTACCAATATAGTGGAAAGGGGCAGGCCTCCAGAAGGCCTGACTTACCCCCATAGAGAACATTTTCTGTAATGAAATTTGACTTGATTCTGTGCTGTCTTACAATGTTGAAATTATTCTTAAAATATAGTTTAAAATCGTTTAAAAGAGTTCATTCTGAGATTTGAACAAGGTTATGGAAATAATCTTCTAATTTATGTGATCGTCAAATGTAGACTGGCTCCCAACCTTAATGCCGCTAGCTTTTTTCGCTCGTGAAGTGGAATTTTTGCTCACAGCACTGTGGAGCTTAGAGGCAGCATTGTCCAGGACTGGGGTGGGTCTCTGGAACTCAATTGCAACTGTTGAGTCCCAAGAAGAGAAACAATGCCAGAAGTCCAGCGGGAGCCATACAAACCCCTTACGGTCCTCTCCTCTCTGTGTGGTTGTCAGGACCCACAGCAAAACAACGAAGTACACGCTTCCAGGAAGGTTTTACTTTTATTGAAAAGCTATAGATGCAGTAACATGAACACTGTTAGGAATGGCGGGATATCTATGCGCATAATAGGTTATAGGGCATTCGTATACACACACATACCCCACATATTACCCAATTAGGTGGGTTCCCCTGTGCGGGCATTTGGCTGAGAACTAACGGCTGCAGAAGCAGGGTAGGTGAGAAGCTTCCCACGACTTCCAGACACAGCAACTCCTCCAGCGGTCTTGCAGCGTTGCAGCGAAGAGGCAATTAAGCGCAAGGGAAGGAACGCACAGCAAAGAGAAACAGACACCATACTATTGGCAGCTTAGCTGACATAGGCCTGCGAAAGAGGACTGTGATATTTTATTGAGAATTTCAGCTGCCCTTTCCCCCCTTGTCAGCTCTTCTTAACCCATGGTAGTTCATTTTTGTTTGTTTGTTCCCGGGAAGCCAGATTTTAAAGGATATAGTTTACTGCATCCTGCTCTTTGTGTATGGTTGTCACTGTGTTTGTGGAGTTCAGTCAAGTCTTTTAATCCAGCTGCCTCTTTGTTTCATTAGCCTGGATATCAAGAGCAATTTTAAATAGTTATGACGACTGCACTGCTAGAGCCTTTGTTGATGTGTTTAAGTGCCTTTTTTATGTTTCTCCACATGCTGCCAACAAACCATGTATTTTTATGAGCCTTTTTTGATATTGGTGGTATTGTGCTTTGAGAAGACATTAAATAAAATTGATTAAGCCCTACCAGAACTGTTTCTAGAACAGAAATCAAGACAGCCTGGAGAGATGGTTTTTTCCCCCGTTTCCAGAGCTGGTATTCATACCTATATTGCTCCCCAACTTCACCTTATTTCCCCTCCCCTTCCCTTTCACCTTGATTATAGTTGGAAATCTTGCCTTGCTACCAAAAGTTGAAAAAGGCCATCTAAATGTAAACAGAGGAAGGAACTGCATCTGTTGTAGCACAACAGTTGTATCAGTGCAAAAAGGGATCTGGGTGTAGGAGACTGCACTCATGGACGGAAACTGGTGAAAGGCACAGACATCTGTTTCACTATCAGTTACATACGGGATGGCAACGCCTCAATAAGGGTGCTAAGAAACTGAGTCTCATGGCCCCTTGATAAGCATGAAATGATTCTAATATACTCAAGGAACTCGCTTCAATTTGTTGGAAGAGAGAACATAGGAGAAGCCATGGTGGATCAGGCCAATGGCCCATCTAGTCCAACACTTTGTATCACATCATGGCCAAAACCCAGGTGCAATTAGGAGGTCCACCAGCAGGGCCAGAACTCCAGAAGACCTCCCACTGTTGCCCTCCAAGCACCAAGAATACGGAGCATCACTGCCCCAGTCATAGTGTTCCATCGATGCCTTGTTGCTAATAGCCATTGATGGAACTCTGTTCCATATGTTTATCCAGTCGCCTCTTGAAGCTGTCTATGCTTGTAGAGGAGAAAGGAGAGAGATCATACACTCCCAAAGTACTTTAACCAACTTCAAACATCAGTGTCCCACACCTCTAGAGAGGCCAGTTTGCCTGCTTTGATAGGCAACCCTCTACCCTTGGCCTTGGTTCCCTGAGGGTTGCCAACTCTCTGCTGGGAATTTCCTAGAGATCTGGGGGTGGAGTCTCTTGAGGGCAGGGGCCTGAGTGGGGCACAATACCATAAAGTCCACCCTCCGAAGCAGCCACTTTCTCCAGAGGAACTGAGCTATCGCCCAGAGATCAGTTGCAATTGAAAGTAGGGACCACCAGTGTTAACCACCATGTTGCAGATCATTGCCCAAGGCCACCTACCAAGTTAATCACCAAGGTGATATTTCAGCCGAGGGCTTCCAGATGGCTGCCTCAAGCTGCATCCACACAGGGAGGATTCTCCATTTGGCATCGATCATGAATTTTGTGTGTTCCAGTTTCATGATCTGTACTTGGGCATGGGGGGGGGGGAAGTAGCTGTGAGAGTGAGTGACTGTGTGAGGACCTGCTTTGCTTAACGGTTTGGGAACTGTTTTCTTAAGGGGCCTCCCGTACAGGAAGAATGTGAAACGACCTTGGAAGCTTGTCTCTGCTAGCCATCCTGTCATAGATAATATTGCTGAAGGTTCGCAGGTGTGTGGGAGGGGGAGGACTAACAGTGTGCGCTAACTTTAGGTGGGCTGAATGAATGGACTGACTGGACGGGTTACTGGGGGGGGTTGTCTGAATCATGTATAATTCCAGAATTGGTGCCGAAGACCTTAGTTCTGACACGAATGGTCTTAGCTTGACACATGCACAAATCTCAATAAACAAATCACTATCCAGAGAGTGTTGTTGGGAGTAAGTTTGTTCAAGAGTCTGACAGAGGTAAGCACATTGGCAAAGGAGCTTGTGCGCAGGAGTTTTTCTGGCACTTTCCTCTGTCAGCTGCCTTTTCCCCTGCATGTTGTTGTTCAGTGTGCCATCTGCTGGCTTTTTTAAACTCTGTAATTGGTATCGTACTATAGCAATTACTGATTTTTGTGTGTGAGTATTTTGTGTGTGTGTGTTTGCCTGGAAGTCATGATTGACTTCTGGCAAGCTCTAGTGGGGCTTGGACGTTTCAGAGAGGTTTTCCATGGTTTGCCATCACCTGCTTCTGCATACAGACCCTCGTATCTCTATCATCTATCTATCTATCTATCTATCTATCTATCTATCTATCTATCTATCTATCTATCTATCTATCTATCATCTATCTAGTGCTGCTCATACGGCTATCACCTTAAGCAGAAATCAGAACCAAAGAAAGTATTTTAAAAGACCTTAATATTATTTCTCTTATATTTGATTATTGCGCCTATGAATTTTGCTACTGAGAGGGTGACACAATCATTGATCTCTGATAGTAGCCATGACACCTGGGCTCGCGCCTTTAGCAGTTCCATATCTTTAAGTAAAGGGGTGACTACATTAGCCCTCAACTCATCAAATATAAGGCACTCCATAATCATGTGTTCAATGGTTTCAATGGTATGCTATGAGCATCTGCATGTTCCTTGGTGGTCTCCCATCGAGATACTGACAAGGGCCAGCCGTGGTTAGGTTCCAAGATCTGACAAGATCAGGCTACTTCAGGGCAATTACTTACTGATAATTCATCCTATTACCAAAGGTATAAAATAAGCAAAATATCTGTCCCCAAAGTCTGCATGTTCACTTTCTCTAGTAAAATTAAAAACCATCTCCCAGTAACTAGTTATGGCTAACAGTGTTAAAGCAGAGCAAAATCTGAGTCCACTAGAACCTTTAAGACCAACAAAGTTTTATTCAAGGTATAAGTTTTCGTGTGCATGCTTATACCTTGGACAAAAGTTTGTTGGTCTTAAAGATGCCACTGGATCCAACTTCGTTCTGCTGCTTCATACCAACATGGCTACTCACCTGAATCTAGCTTCAAGGAAGGCACGGTATTAAAGCAGGGACTCTAAATTGTAGGAATTTTAACAGCCCTATTTAGACTCGGAAGGATTATGAAAACCACACATAAAGAGAAGCTTGATCTTTTGTTTTTACAAGAAACTCATCTCTGACATGTCTCTCCAAATTCTAATGGGAGGTCATAAAGAGTTACGATCCCGATTTCTAAATATGTACAGTATCACTGAAGGTATTAGGTACAATGATGGTTATAAAGGGTAGCTATATATTTCTAAATGACAATAAAATCACCCTAATAGCAGACAGCTATTGGTTATAAAATATAGTCAGACCATTCCTGGCAAACAATTAACAGAGAATAAAGGATGAGGGCAAACCTTTGCTTGGCACACAAAGGGTAGATGCACCACCTGGGAACATAAAGCCTTGAAAATCTCCGTCTCTCTGCTCCATCAGGTTTCGTCTCAGCGAGGGTCATTCCCAATCCTGCACTGACTTGAGTCTATGCCTTGCCTTAGAGTAGGCCTACAGGTCGAATTCTTGGCATAGCAGCCATTTCCTCAGACCTTTCTGTTTCTTCCCTTCCTATGACTTGACAAATATTTACTTATATTTTACCTCTGGAGTGTGTTCGAACCCAGGACACCCAAGAACCAAACAGCACGCAATGTCCACTAGTGCCACTCTTCTAAGTGGCAGTCAAGGCATCCAATGTCTGGAAAACATATCATGTGGCACCCTACATCAGGCCTAGGGTTGCCAAGTGGTTGCAGTCGCCGCTGCGGGGGAATCCTGGGTGGCGACTGGAGCGCGCGTGTGCGCCGCACGCACATCAACCGGAAGTGACGTTGGGACGCCAGGCATGCTGGGGGTGGGGCCACGACCCTCGGAGGGAAAACCATAAAGTTTTCCCTCCGATGGTCGTGGCCTCGCCCACCGCGTGCTCGGCGTCCTAACGTCACTTCCTGGTGACGTGCACATCGAGGCGAGGTTCCCCCCAGGGCCCGGTCCACTGGCGGCAGGGAACGGGCCTCTGGGGCGGGGGTTTCCCCGCCCCCCGTGGGGACTTGGCAGCCCTAATCAGGCCCTGTCATCTTGCTTTCCTTCTGATTGATGCGAATATATTCTTCTCTGGGGGAAACTGGAAACAGCATAAAACCTTTAGCTGTTAACAAGAGGAAACGAGCAAAGAATGCAGATAAGGAGGAATCCAACGTTACTCCCAGGCTCTTCACTGTCTGGGCCGGCACCAAAGGTACCCCTTCCAGTGTGGGAAGCCTGGTGCCCACCTCCATACCCCCACGACCCAGGTACAGGACCTCTGTCTTTGATGGATTTAACTTCAATTGACTCTGCTGCAACCACCCAGCCACAGCATCCAAAGCCTCAGCCAGATTTCCAGGAACAGAGGATGGGTGACCATCCATTAACAGATAGAGCTGAGTTTCATCAGCATACTGATGGCAGCCCAGCCCATAACTCCTGACTAACTGGGCGAGGGGGTGCATATAGATGTTAAATAGCATTGGTGAGACGATCACCCTCTGTGGCACTCCACATTCTAGTGGGTACCATGGGGAGACCCTCTCGCCCAGCACCACCCTCTGTCCCTGACTATGGAGAAAGGAGGAAAACCATTTCAAGGCAGTCTCCTGAACTCCTACGTCTGTGAGGCAGTGGGTCAAAATATCGTAATCGACCATATCAAACGCTGCCGTTAAATCTAACAACTACAGCAGAGCTGACCCGTCTCGATCCAGATGTCTACAGAGGTCATCTGTAAGGGTGACCATAGCTGTCTTCTTCCCATGGCCAGGACGGAAGCTGGACTGGAAAGGATCGAGGATGGAAGCATCATCCAGGGAGGCCTGGAGTTGTTCGGCCACCGCTCGCTCAACCACCTTATCCAGGAACTGTAAGTTCGAACTTACAGGGAAAGGAGTTTGTAAGTCGCTCTGAGACTCCGAGTGAAGGAGTCTACAAATCCAATCCCTTCTCTTCATCTTCTTCAGGGTGAAGTGGTCAGACCATGGGACTACATCTGTAGTCATCAGATCCACATGTATCCCCACCCCAAAAATCAAACCCAGCGTGTGGCCCGCTTGGTACGTGGGTGTAGAGAGAGCTCAGGCTTCCCTTCACCTTCAAAATGGCGACTGGCAGAATGGGATATGAGCTCCGAGATTGCTGGATTTTTGGCACACGGCCTCCGAACCCAGTCCCCCACTTCCCCCAAACCCTTTGAAGCCGAAAGAAACGGTGGCTACCGTCTCTCAGACCTAAAGTTTAGGAATGAGTGAAGGGCTTTGAGGAGAGGGGGGGCTGGAATTGTCCCAGTATCTCTGAATGCTGGATGAGCACCATGCCAGGGGTTTGGGGGGAAGTGAGAAGTGCTGATATTCCAATTAGGTACATTATTTTCTACAAAGGCAGATGGTTTTCTGCCTTGCCTTGACCACCCCTCGCTAGTGGCACGGTGCAGATCCTCATAGAAGTCATTCATTTCAGAATTTGTTTGATAGGTAACCATGGACCAAATTAGATGAAATTGGGGGAAATCTGTGGTTAGGTTCCTTGGTTTTGTTTTTTCTCTCTCTTTTTTTTTTTAAAGTGCAAGCATCCACATGGTGGCCTGAATTAAGCCAGTGGAGGTGTTTTAGGTCTTTTTAAAAATCTCTTTCACACTACACTATTTTTCCATGCTATAATTGTCATGTGGGGTGGAAGCGTTAGTAAACCAATGTTTTCTCCGAAGAGTCATGTAGCTTCAACGAAGATTCCAATTAGGAAGGAGAAAAGGGCCAAGCCCTCGTTTCCAAAGTGCCACTTCCCAGCCTCATCCCCCCCTGTTGTTGCCTTCAGACTTTAAAAACATGAAAGAGAGCCACTAATGAACTTCGTATTCTGTCATTCCAAAATGAGGATGGCAGAACACTTGAGTGGCAAAACATCTTCTTTGCGTGGAGAAGATTGCAGGTTCCATCCCTAGCACCTCCTGTCAA
>NW_015177103.1:123451-123592 GCF_001447785.1 Gekko japonicus | reverse complement strand
AAGGTGCCACTGGACTCAAACTTTGTTCTGTTGCTTCAAAACCGCATGGCTACCCACCTGAATCTACTGCCAAAGTAGACAGAACTGACCTTGCTGGACCAATGTTCTGACTCACTATAAAGTGGCTTCATGGGTTCAGTT
>NW_015177103.1:119916-120049 GCF_001447785.1 Gekko japonicus | reverse complement strand
TCTTACAATTTGGTCTGTTGTAAAGGTAAACAAACAAACAGAAACCCCTGGTGTTGCAACACACAAAACCGGAATATTGGATGCTGTAATTGTGGAAGTGGGTTAGGGTTAGCGGGCCGGTGGGGGGGGGGCT
>NW_015177103.1:114136-119634 GCF_001447785.1 Gekko japonicus | reverse complement strand
TGCTTCCAGCACTGGGCTGCCTGCAGTGTCAGTGTTCCTGGTCGTTTTTTAAAAAAATAGTCACTCACAAAATATGCTTATTTTAGTCTTTGGGAGGCACTGTAAAAAAACACTGCTTGTGTGCTTTTTAAAAATATATATTATACAGATGTATCCCCCCCCCCCACAGCATGGCACGGCTGCAGATATACCTCCTGCAAGGACTTTAAACTGTGGAGAATTTCCAGGAAATGACCGTAGACTCTCTCTTGTTGGCCAACAAAAATACAGTATAAACATGCATGTACAGCCAACAAAAGTCCGCATGGTCAAAGCAATGGTATTCCCAGTAGTCATGTGTGGCTGCAAGAGTTAGACTATAAGGAAGGCCGAGCGCCGAAGAATAGATTCTTTTGAACTATGGTGCTGGAGAAGACTCTTGAGAGTCCCTTGGACTGCAAGAAGATCAAATCAGTCAATCCTAAAAGAAATCAACCCTGACTGTTCCCTGGAAGGCCAGATAATGAAACTGAAGCTCAAATACTTTGGCCACCAAATGAGAAGGGAGCACTCACTGGAGAAGACCCTGATGCTGGGAAAGATTGAAGGTCAACGAAGACGGGGATGGCAAAGGATGAGATGGTTAGACAGTGTCATAGATGCAACGAACATGAAATTGAGCAAACGTCAGAGGACGGCGGAAGACAGGAAGGCCTGGCGGGAGCTGGTCCATGGGGTCGCGAAGAGTTGGACTCGACTGTGCGACTGAACAACAACAACAGCTTCTTTATAGGGGAAAACTGGGATTTGAAATTGGTTTTATGGAGGGAAGGGGGGTGGGAACCATTCTCTGTAAACAGAAACCAAAGTTTGCCCCACAGATATTATCCAATGTGCCTAAGAGGGCCTCCTGGATCGGGCTTCGCTGCACTCTCAACAGCACTGTGACCAGGTGGCTGTAGTTCTCTCAGGCCTCATTCTTCCATGGCTCTTCTGCCTCCTGCTCCATTTCTGGCGGGAGTCAAGGAAACCATGTCTTACTGAGAGGGAGTCAAAATGGCTGGCAGAGGGGGCCAGTTCACACACTGCCAACTCCTCATGTCTTCCGCATTATCCACTCGACAGGCATGGTTTAGGAGTCGTCTGCTGGGGATATAATTCCCAGTTATGCTGTGGGCCTATTTCAGGGCCATGGGGAGGGAGAGGAGGCTTAAGGTTCCCCATCCTGCACTGTTTCCCCTACTTGAAATGACCACAAGTAGCCACTGTTTGCCCCATTGAGGAAACATACCCACTACAGGTCCAGATCAGTGTTCCCTCTAAGATGAGTTAGTGTGAGCTAGCTCACAGTTTTTTAGCCTCCGGCTCACACATTTTTGTCTTAGCTCAGGGAGGATGGCTCCAGACCAAACTAAATTTATGCAGTCGCCAAATCGCTGGCTCACAACTTTAATGCCGGTAGCTCACAGAGTAGAATTTTTGCTCACAAGACTGCACATCTTAGAGGTAGCATTGGTCCAGATGACCATGTATTAAGTAATCTGGGCCAGTTGCAGATCCATGTTTCTCAAACACAAGTGCTAAACTTGTGTATCAACTAGTCTGCTTCAGAGGACAGTTGTATGAGTGTGGGGTTGGGGGAGTTCCCATAATCAAATATTTATTACATAAGAATAATTCCTTGTGTACAGATAGCAAGCAGGTCTGTGAGAAGTCTTGGGCAAAACATTTTTTCCTTGTTTGCTCATTTTCTATGGGTAGGGACTTTGTGAGGGGCGGTATGGAGGAAGCACTTGTAGTCTGAAGTGGTATAGTCACCTGTGACGGATTGCACAGAAAAGCAGGCTTTTTAAATGCTTCAGGGAGTTCATGAGTAATCTTCCCTGGAGAGAAGAGCTTATGTGATTGGCTGCTCTACTCGGTCTCTGATTGGCCAGCGAGGAAATAAAACAGCTGATCTGGAGGGAAAATAGGTTTTCACCATTTGGTCTTTTGCCTTTTGAGACACCTGGTCTTAGTCTGAAATCTAAAGTCTGGATCAGTATTTGAGAGTCAGTGTTTTCTGACAGGCAATAGTAAAAAAAGAACTTCTACAGAGAGAAAAAGAGAAACCCCATTGTCTTAAAGATCTTAAAACCACTCTGAGGGAGAATCTAGATTCTCTGTCAGGAAAGCTACAGAACAGTCTTTTTTTTAAAACAAATTTATTTATGATTTTCCATTACAAAAAAAAGAGATAACAATATTCTTTTGTGTGCTAAACCTTGTTTGCACTATTTATTTTGACGTAATTTTGGAGGAAAAAGTTTTGAGTCCAGTGGCACGGCTGCCCACCTGGATCTATAATTTTAGCAGGTTTTATATGCTTTCCTACTTGTAACTTCTTGCATGCTAGTAATTTTTCTTCACTAAATTAAGCTTGCTGTAAAGTGTGACTTACCAGGCACTGCTGTCAAAGCCCTGGTATTATATTAAGTAAATAGATTTCTGGTACTAGCTGCAATTCAATGCCCATAATCTCTGTTATTAACTGCTTAATTCCCTTCCAAAATTTATAGATCTTTTCACACTGCCACCACATATGGAAAAAGGTACCCACATTATTTTTACATCTCCAACAGTTTCCTGACACCTCTTTATAGCATGTAGCCATTTTATCCAGTGACCAGTGCCACCTATAGAACGTGCGGGGGAGGGCGGGGTATAAATATAATTAAATAAAATAAAAAAATAATAATTTTTTTAAATATTTTCTTTATAAGATGTTGTACAGGATTAACCCACTCAGCCCAATCCAGGGATGCGAGGGAATCCAGTGTTTCAGCACATTAAACAAAATCCACGAGACAGTCTATACTATCTCTGGTCTTCACAACAATTTGCCACCAGTCTCTCTTTTCTTTGTGATCCCCACCCAACTTAAGAGCAGAGATTCAAACTCTCAGTTGGCATCTGGGACTTAACACATTAGCAATTCTAACCAGAGGTGCACACTATTTACTCTCACAAAAGTAGCTCTGTGTTGTCAGCATTAGGCACAAGATTTAGCCTTGGAGTTCAGTTACAGCATCAGAGACAATTACAAATGAGAATGATCTTTATTCAGTGCAAAGCATACAAGAGACTAGCAAAAGATAAGAAACAATAGATACCTATAGCTTGTTCAGCTCTAGCTACACACTAGAAGTAAGTCATAGTTACCAGGCTTTCAGAGGTATCAGATGAAAATAGTCCAAGGTCTCACCAGGGAATCTTAAAAAGGAACCCCATGGTGCTGTGGGCAGCTAGTCCAGCTCGGCTGCCTAACAGTCTCCCTCCATGTTAACAGCAAACAGTCAATCCAAAAGAACTCTTTGTTTTCCAGAGAAGAACTCCATTCTCTCCTCTAACTCCTACATTTCCCAAATGGATCATTGCAGATATACCCCCCCCCCTCCGTCACCACCAGGCATGGCCATTTACCCAATAGTGAGAGAGTGGGAAGGCGTTCCCATCTCTGGTTACCATGCGTTGTCAGGCAAGGTATGTTTTGATTGGCTAGGCATCCCACTCCAGCCTCTGCTATTGACCATGTGTCATGTCAGGGAATGCTTTTGATGTGTTAATGTACTGGGCATAGCTGTCCCAAGCCTGGGAAGATGCTGGCAAGTCACCTTCTCTTGGCAAAGGTGTAAAAGTGTCTTGTATATGGAGATGCGGCCTGGCCATCTGGCAAGCCATTTGCACAGGTGACAGAAATAACACAGTGGTGATACCAGGAGGCTATCTGGCCCCAGTCGGGAAGGTTTTAGAAAAGTCTTTTTCTATACAGATGTTGATCTTAAAAGTTTGACAGCCTTCCATATTTTTGACCAGACATCTATATCCAGACTATGTTCTATATCCTGCATCCATGTTATCATTGATGGCTTGATTATTTCCTCCTGCATGACAACATATAACAAAAATTTATATGACTTTTGAATCAGTTTATCAGAGGTTGACAGCCAAATTTTATCAAGATCTGTTTTCCCATTATAAAACTTCGTTATTTTATCTTTGGTGAACCTAGACTGTAATTGCACATTCTCCCACCATGTAAGTTCTATATTCATTTCTCGTAGAGTTTCAAGTGGTTTTAAATCATTAGTCTTGTTTAATAAAGTTTCATAAGTAGCTTTTTTATTTTCCAACATCAAAGTAGGCTTTGTGAAGGCCTCAAGAGGTGAGACCCATCCTGGTATTTTTGAATAAAATCTTTCTTTTATTTTCCTCCATATTTTTATTAGGGCCCCTCTAATTGCATGGTTATGAAAGTTTGAGTGAATTTTATCTTTATCATACCATATATAGGCGTGCCAACCCATATATAAGTCATGGCCCTCTAAATATAGCAGTCTTTTATCTTCTGCCGTGTTCCTTTCTGAATAGATATACTTTGTGTTAAATCTCCATTAACTATTATCTTTGCAAATTGTTCTGGGAGAAAGCCTGCCTGGTCTTGGTGTTTAACCTGTAAAAGTATCTTCTTAAAGCGAGTGGCTATGATTGTTGCAAAGATCTTATAATTGACATTTAAAAGTGAAATAGGTTTATAGTTATGGATTTCTTTATCATCGGTATTAGGTTTATGTATGAGTGTGATCAGTGCTTCATTCCATGAATTGGGCAAATCTCCTGTTATTGTAGTGTTATGGAGTAAATCCTTGAAAGGCAGGAGAATTTCATCACCAAGCTTTTGATAAACTAGCTACAGAACAGTCTTATACAGACAAAGGATACTGGAGAAGGATTTGTGGCAGAAGGTCTGGGTAGTTAGAGTGAACTCCCATACAAGTCAAATAGTAAAAAGAGTTATTGCTTCTTAGGGACAAGGAGAATAATTTCCTGCCAGTGAAAGGGGTTAGGAAGAGAACCCTGGCCTGTGATAAAGGAGAGAAGCTTAGATACCTCTGGAGCTAGTGAAAAGCTGTAATATTCTAAGGAGAAACCTAGAACTCTGAAGGAAGAAACCTAGAAACATTAATAAGAATTGTGTTAGTGCTGAAATATATGAAACAAAGTACCTCTCAAAGAAAGAACTAGAAAACCTTGAAACAAAACTACAAACACATTGTCTTGAATGTTCTAAGAATTCAACTCTGTATATTTATTTATTTATTAGACTTTTACCCCGCCCTCCCGCCGAAGCGGCTCAGGGCGGCTTACAATAGTTAAAAACCAGTATACAATTAATAGAATATCAAGTCTAAAACAATACAATCGATAAAATATCAAAATACAACTTATTAAATTTAAGATTAAGATGTGGTGGCCATCTGTTATAAAGTGCCAGTTGTTATGTGGAACGGTCAGTGTGGTCGGACTATTAAAACGCTTGCTGAGTTTTTACCTCAGCAATCTCAAAACCTTGACTATTCCTATTATACATATGTCCCCTGCCTGTATAATAAAATCTTTATTCTGTTTTTGAAAGTTAATTTGCCTCAAGTGCCATTTCACAAGGGTTTATAAAATAGGACCAGTTCCTGTCTTTCCCT
>NW_015177103.1:104211-114070 GCF_001447785.1 Gekko japonicus | reverse complement strand
CTAGAGTGCCTGTACTGGATCTAAAGCCTAAACCAATACCTAAACAAAGGGTGGGATAGTTTCAGGTTTATATCAATTGATATACACGCTACTGTAGGGCAACTTAATCACTGAGGGGAACTGAAGTTTATTGGGAGAAATCTGCCAGACAGTTGGGGAGATACAGGGGTCTGTCATATCACCATACCAGTTTGCATCTCATTTGCAGTTTGTTTGTAGGCATGCTTAGTGATTGACATGTTTGCAAGCATGCTTAGTGATTAAAATGTGGAATTCACTGCCAGAGGATGCCATAATGGCCACAGGAATAAACAGTTTTAAAGGGGGATTAGATTTATCGAGGATAAGTCTGTCAATGGCTACTAGCAATCGTGACTGAGGAGAACCTCCACATTTAGAGACACTAAACCTCTGAATCCCAGAGCCAGAAGGCAACATCAGGGGAAGGCCTCAGCCTCTATGCCCTGTTGTTGGCCGACCAGAGGAAATAGTTGGCCACTGTGTCAGACAGGATGCTGGACTAGATGGACTATTGGTCTGATCCAGCAGGGCTCTCCTTATGTTCTTATTGGGCCGTCTCATGATTACAGCCTTAAGAGAGCAATCTTAAGCAGGTCTGCTCAAAACTAAATTCCATGATATTCCGTGGCATTACTCTCAAGAAAGTGTTCTTAGGCCCCGGTCACACGGAGCATTAGGCACGCTAGAGAGACGGAAGATAGGCGGATTTTCTGGGATCTCACTGCCACATCTGGGAAGCGTAGAGCTCCCGTGGCGCACCCGAGGCTTCCCGCCGAAGATACAGGGTAAAAAACTAGTACCTCGGAGGTACTAGTTTCCGGAAACCGCGGGGCAAGGGCGGGCGTCTGATCGCGTTTCCGGTGGTAGTTCCGGCGCCCACCCATGTCCCCTCGCAAAAAGGTTGTTTTTTTCCCAAGTCTCCACGGATGCGCACAAGCACCCAACAGAGCATGCGCACATTTCAGTTTTTTAAAAAAACCACAACCCCGTTTGCCACGCCACTCCGCTTCTTTGCCGCGTCGTGTGATCAGCACCTCCCCCCTAACCATGGGAGCTCGACAAGACCTCAACCCGACACCTGATCGCGCAGTTGCACGTTAGTTTGCTCTGGGTCAAACAGCCACGCCTCCCCCCCCCTCGCATTTTCCTGCCCGTGTGGCCGAGGCCTCTGTATTGCACTGTAAACTCACCTAATTTGGTATGCCATTCTTCCACTAAAGACAAAACCAAGCAAGACTGGGTGTAAATTACTGTTTACCGTTAATTGTAGACTTGCCATAGGTGATGGAGGGAAACTCCACCTCAACGTCTTGTTTGTTATCTTTTTCCAGTATCAGTAGGCTATGAATATGAGACTTGTCCTGATTTCATCCTGTGGGAGAAAAGGACTGTGATACTGCAGGGATTCGAGTTGGATGCTTCAAATCTGGGCGGCTGGTCATTAGACAAACACCATATTTTGAATACACAGAGTGGTAAGTATATTAGTTATTAATCAGATGACATGGAAGAGCAATTTCCCCCCGGATGAAAACTGGGAATGTCTATAATAAATTTTAGTTAATGTTATAAACTGTGATTACAGGCAGGGACCGGCAACTAGCAGGGGGACTTTCTAGCAGTGGAGGCCCCTGCTGGCGACGTGATGATGTTACTGGCGATGCATTGATGTCACTTCCTGTGTGCCTGGAAGTGACCATAGAATTTTGGTCAAATGTGAGAGCTTCCCTGGCATCCCCCAGCGATGCGCTGGCAACGCTTCTGGGTGCTTGAGGACTGATGTCAGCACGTCGGGATGCTGCTGGCATTTCTCCCTCCCCCCCCCGACAACTGAGCAGCAGTAGAGAAGTGTGTACTGGGGGCAGTGGTCCACTGCTCCCAGCATAGGAATGATAAACCTAGAGAGCCAGTTTGGTGTAGTGGTTAAGTGCGTGGACTCTAATCTGGGAGAACCGGGTTTGATTCCCCACT
Organism: Gekko japonicus; assembly: GCF_001447785.1. NCBI lineage: Eukaryota > Metazoa > Chordata > Lepidosauria > Squamata > Gekkonidae > Gekko > Gekko japonicus. Next base: position 112,078 of record NW_015177103.1, on the reverse strand, counting down.
CCTCCACTTGCACCTGCTGATGTGACCTTGGGTCAGTCACAAGCTCTGGCACAGCTGTTCCTGAAAGAGCAATTTGTGTTAGAGCTCTCTCAGCCCCACCCACCTCACAGGGTGTCTGTTGTGGGGAGGGGAAGAAAAAGGGGTTTGTAAACCGCTCTGAGACTCCAAGTGAAGGGCAGGGTATAAATCCAATCTCTTCTTCTTCTTCTTCTTCTTCTTCTTATAAACTCAGCTTCAATGTGTGTTGCATCTGGCCAGGAAAAATCTCTTCAGAGAACCTTAGTCCTTCAAAACATCTAGTAAGCAAAAAACAGTTTCCACTGGAATGTCAACGTGGTGGTTCCATTTATCTGAACTGATTGCCAAGAGAGATTAGATGTTTGTTGGGCCAGAATGAAGGGTTCCTATAAGCAGCTACTTCAGGGTCACAGTATTCAAAAGAAAGCAAGAGAGAGAAAGGAAAGCATTTATGAGAGCATAGAAAGTGTGCAAAAAGAGAACAGAGCCCTTGCGCTGAAACTTGATTAGCTGAAAGGTCAAAAATTATTCACTACTTGATCTCGGCTAAAAGCTCAAAGAAGAGCTCTCTCCGCTTTAAGCCATGAAAATGTATATATAAGGTTATGACTGTGTTTCGAGGCTAAAAAACAAATCACTTAAAAAGTTCAGACATAAGCGGGGAAATTAACGGGAGACACTTCTCATTTACGAACTCTGTTCTTGAAAAATTTGCAAATGTTAATTTGCAAGAATTTGGTCTGCTGGGATATCATTCTTGGGCAAGATGCTAAGAAATGTCATCTGCGCTTGCAGAAAAAAAGGACAAATGAACTCCACCCACCCATTGAATCAGCATTCCTTCAGCCTCCCAGTAGGAATCCTCCTCAATCACTGTCCATTCATTTATTTACAAATGCACATACAATCCACATACCACTTTCAAAACCAAATGTATGACAATATGGGATATATTATTTATATATGGGACTAGAAATAAGGCCCGTTGTGGAAATAAATACAACGGGATCTAGAAAGAGGCTCTGGGAGAGTGCTCTGGCTTTGGGCAAACAGTGTCAGTCTGCTTTTAAAACATGAACCTGGGACCTGCACACCACCAGAATACAGCAGGTTCCATATGCAACTGACATTCCAACTGCCTTGCGGGGGGGGGGAGTTTGAGGTGTGGAATGGAGTGAAGTCCAATCAGCTTCCATATGCAAAAGACCAGGTTGTCGCAGCAGTTGTGGTGTGGGCGGGACCCGGGCTTTGCCTTCTGATTGGTGGCGATATATGCTGAGGAGCAGTGCCATCAGCCATACACTAAGGGAGTGCATTTTAGAATTAGAACTTTGGCACCCACTATTCAATTATATATAAGGAGAGATATATTGTCTCATTTGTTAATTACATTTATAGCCTGCCATCATGGAAATCAAGGTGGGATATATAGGATTCTGGTGGTCTTTCCAGCTAGGAACTAGCTAGACCAGGTCTGCTTAGTTTGACCAAGGCTTGCTGTATGAAATGTCTTCCAGAATCAGACCCCATGGTTTTAAGTTGATCTACAGAACACTGTTTGTATGAACTTCAACAAGGGGAACATAAGAACATAAGAGAAGCCAATGTTGGGTCAGGCCAATGGCCCCTCCAGTCCAACACTCTGGATCACACAGTGGCCAAAAATACCAGGTGCCATCAGGAGGTCCAGCAGTAGGGCCAGGACACTAGAAGCCCTCCCACTGTTGCTCCCCCCCAGGCACCAAGAATACAGTACATCACTTGCCCGAGCCTGAGAGTTCCTATCTATACATTGTGGCTAATAACCACTGATGGATCTCTTCTCCATATGCTTATCTAATTCCCTCTTGAAGCTGTCCATGCTTGTGGCCGCCACCACCTCCTGTGGCAGTGAATTCCATGTGTTAATCATTGTTTGGGTGAAGAAGGACCTCCTTTTATCTGTTCTAACCCGAGCTCAGCAATTTCATGGAGTGCCCACGAGTTCTTGTATTGTGAGAAAGGGAGAAAAGTACCTCTTTCTCTACCTGCTCTATCCCATGCATAATCTTATAAACCTCAATCATGTCACCCCTCAGCCGTCATTTCTCCAAGCTAAAGAGCCCCCAACGCTTTAACCTTTCTTCATAAGGAAAGTGTTCCAACCCTTTTATCATTCTAGTTGCCCTTTTCTGCACTTTTTCCAATGCTATAATATCCTTTTTGAGGTGTGGTGACCAGAACTGTACACAGTACTCCAAATGAGATTGCACCATTGATTTATACAGGGGCATTATGATACTGGCTGATTTGTTTTCAATTCCCTTTGTAATAATCCCCAGCATAGTGTTGGCCTTTTTTATTGCAGTCGCACACTGTCCTGACATTTTCATTGAGTTATCTACTATGACTCCAAGATCTCTCTCTTGGTCAGTCTCCGCCAGTTCGGACCCCTTCAATGTGTATTTATAGTTAGGATTTTTGGGTCCAATGTGAAGCCCTTTGCACTTGGCCATATTGAACCCCATTTGCCACGTTGATGCCCACTCGTCCATCCTCGACAGATCCCTTTGGAGTGCCTCACAATCCTCCCTGGTTCTCACCACCCTGAACAACTTCGTGTCATCCGCAAATTTAGCCACTTCACTGCGTACTCCCAACTCTAAATCATTAATAAACAAGTTAAACAGCATCAGACGGAGTACTGATCCCTGCAGTACCCCACTGCTTACCACCCTCCACTGAGAAAATTTCCCATTTATGCTCACTCTCTGTTTCCTATTAATTAGCCAGTTTTTGATCCACAAGAGGACTTGTCCTTTTATCCTGTGACTATTGAGCTTACTTAGGAGCCTTTGATGAGGAACTTTATCAAAAGCTTTCCGGAAGTCAAGGTAAACAACATCTATTGTGTCCCCCTTGTCCACATGTTTGTTCACTCCCTCAAAAAACACTAACAGGTTAGTGAGACAAGATCTTCCCTTACAGAATCCTTGCTGAGTCTGCCTCAGTAGTTTTTGTTCATCAATGTGCTTACTAATTCTTTCCTTAATAACAGTTTCCAGCAACTTACCCGGTATCGATGTCAGACTGGCCTGTAATTTCCCAGATCTCCTCTGGAACCCTTTTTAAAGATGGGAGTGACATTAGCTACCTTCCAGTCCTCAGGAATGGAGGCAGATTTTAATGAAAGATTACATATTTTTGTCAGGAGATCCGCAGGTTCACATTTGAGTTCTTCCAGTACTCTCGGATGTATGCCATCCGGGCCTGGTGATTTATGCTAAGCTAAGGGGCCTCACCAACTGATAAGCTATATGTTTTTAGCCTGGTACTTCATGTCTCTTGGAATGTAAATTATCTCATATACCAAGGGCATGTGCAGGGCAACACTTACTTGAAACAATACAGCCTTAGCCAGGCTGCAAAGACTTGTGGGATATTGAGCCAAAAAATAGATGTTGTATAGATGTTAAAGACAATTCAAGATGCTGCTCAGAAAGGCCTAGTCTCAATAAGGAATAAATTCTGCCACAGCCATCATTCTGCTTCTGTGGAAACGTGAGAGCTGACTAGAAGGCAGAAACAGAAGACTTTGCTTTGAACCGTGCTTCGTGTTCTAAACAATAGTTGGTACAAACTGCGGTTTGGTGTCTTGTCCACACTGAGCCTCTTTATCTGTGGAGATACTGTAGCAGATCTCCACTAAGAGCGTTGTTATTTCCTTTTATCTGAACTGATCTTCTCCTCTTGGGGCTAAGAGGAGAAATTTCAACCATATTTTTAATATGACAAAGTTCTGCTTCATCTTTTACAGGCCCAATAAACTCTGGTTTTGTTGCAGTGAAATATTTGATTAAGGCATAGACTAATTGATTATGTGATAAAGTTTCTGGATTTTGCTTTTTAAAACCCCAAAGGTTGTTTTTTTAATGCACATCAAAATACGTCCAGTATCTTGTTTGTCTTTATGGCTGAACATCAAACAAAAGCCCCTTTTATTGTCAGCCGTAAACAAAGACTTTGCAAATAAACATGTATTTCCAGCAAAGTTGGGTCTCCGGGGTCCTAATTATATATTGTTACTTGTGGGGAAAAGATGAAAGATTGCTTTTACATGTTTAGCCACAGACAAAGTCAGACCACACCTGGCACTTCATGGGTTTTTACTGCCAGGGGAGGATATGTCAGGGTCCATTAAGTATGCTGGTGTGTTGCCAGACAGCTCTTATAAACCTACCTTAAATTCCAGAGAGAAATATGCAGTCTGTCCCTCGTTGTTCATAAATAAGTTTAAAATATTATTTCCTCTTTGAATTTAATATTACGCACCAGACAGTATTTATCTTCCAGGAGGAGAGATAAAAATTTTTTTAAAAAATGCTGCAGAGTGGCATCTAAAAAGTAAAACTGGAACTCGTACTTTGGAAGTCTGTTGCGCTTGAGGAAGAACTTAGGAGCTGGGTGTTCATTTCGCTGTTTTCGGCCAATGTTCTTTATTTTTTTCCAGAGGATAATAGAGAAGTCATTTACTTTAGGGGATTTTTCAGCACTGTATTTGCCTTGTGGAAGTTTGCTATAAAATATTTACCAGCTTTGCTCTGCCATGCTCACTCAGTGCCACTCCTTGAAAAGCACTGCCTGAGGTAACGGCCTCCTCATAGACTACTTCCAACTGCTGTTCCTCCTTGTAATTATGTGCAGACCTATCAAAATGATACCTCCTCTCCCTGATCCTACAGAAGGCAAGGCATGATGGGATATTGTCTGGAAATTCCTGGTCTGAACCTGATGAGTACCCACCATTGTGTTACCGGTAGATGAAAAGAACTCCCAAATAAGTAGATAAATAAATAAAAACATTAGAACCTTTTGCACAATACTGAATGAAATGGACTTGTGTTTCATATATAATTGTTAATTTAAGAGGAGGAGGAGGAGGATTTACAAAATTGGTATCCCACCTTTCTGCCCTTACAAGCGCCGCCAAGACTGCTAAGAATTCTAAACGTACACGATATTACATTACAAAACCATTAAAATCAGCCCTCTCTCCCAAGCATACATCAGTTATAATTTTAAAAGAGTTTTAAAAGCAACGTTAAAATTACATACAAAACAGTTAAAACACATGCAAAACATTAAAAAAAGAACATTGTTGGGAGGACGGATCAATGAGGGAATGTCAAACAAAACGAAAAAAGTCTTCACCCGTTGGCAGAAGACGGTAACGGAAGGGGACAGATGGCGGTCCCAGAGGAGAGAGTTCCAAAGCTTTGGTGCCATGACGGAGAAGGCCCTCTCCCAAGTTGATACCCCCTTATCTTGTATAATTGAGAGCGGAAGCATATATTTAATTTTGAACCTGGCCCCCGTGTGGATGGGGAAACCCGGAAAATACAGTCCAGTTCAGATGGGGGATATCCTTCGGCAGACCTGTGGGAGCCTCCTAGGTTTGTAGAAAACTGTGAAAAGTTTTTAAAAATGGAGGGAGGGTTAAATCTCCCCATATAGAGGAACACTTACGCACTTGTGTAGACAACATAAAGGAGCATCTCCATGGGCCAGAAGCAGGCAGATCAGGGAGTGGGAACTGCCTCCTGAGCCAGGCAGGGGGAGGATGGGAGAGCCAGAGTCCTGCAGGTCCCCTGTTTGTGGCATCCTGATGATTTAAGTCAAGAGTGTTGTTCATTGCAGCATCTAGTAAACAAATGTCCACTATCTTAATGACTGAACTGTAGCTATTGTACTTTGGACACATTTTGAGAAGAAAAGAGACACTGCAAAAGACAGTGATGCTAGGGAAAGTGGGAGGCTGCAGGAAAAGAGGAAGACCCAACCTGAGATGGATTGACTTGATAAAGGAAGCCATGGCCCTCAGTTTGCAAGACCTGGGAATCCTTGTTAATGATAGGATGCTTTGGAGGACGTTAATTCATAAGGTCTCCATAAGTCAGAACCAACTTGAAAGGACTTAACACACACACACACACACTTAATGTATTTCGTATTTAGAGAATGATGAGTAATTTAAGCCATAATTCAAAGCACTGTGTTTAATCAAGATTCAGAAATACGCCCAGTAGGATTGTTGACCTGTGTATCTCAAATGGTGCCCTCTCTGTTCTGTCCCCAGAAGACAGGCTTCTTATGAAATGTGGCTGAGTTTAAAATATAATAATATTTCACAATAATATGTATTATTTCTACCCAGTGCTTAAAAACTAAGCACCATGACAAAGGTTAAAATGAGATTTCCTCAGCGACAGGCTCACCCATCTAATATTGACAGACAATAAGGAATTTATTTATTAATTTAACATATTCCTGGGTCGCAGTCTCAGCTGAAAGGCTCCATGTTAAAGAATAACAAGATGCCAGATTCAAAATATAAATAGTTTAAAAATTCAGTAATGATAACAGGTAAATGGTCACACTGTGCTTATGTTCAGTTGAACAAATAACGTTACAGTCTCTATTTTCACTGCTTTTGACTGTTTTACTTACTGTTTTTCTCTCTGTGTTTAACTGCTTTTTTTTCTATACTTGCACGCTCATGCATGTCATCCACCTAAGAATCTGCTTCATGCATCTATTCATGTGGTGCTAGTTCACCAAAACTTATGCCACAATAAATCTTTAAGGTGCTCTGCAAGATTTGTGTTTGGGGCTACTCCACTGGAACTAGTAAATCCTTGTCGCCTCCAGTAGAAAAGGAATGGAAACGTGGTCTGAGTGATGAAACTAACAAAACCAATACTAAGACAAAGGGAGGATTGAGTTAGAAGCATGTCTCCTAGTTTATTTTCACATTCATTGCTCTGGTAACTGTTCTTCCCTTGGGAACAGGGCTGTGTCACAGGCAGGACTGTTTCTACACACTGTCGATCAACTTTCGTTCCAATTTGAATATTGATTTCCTACTGTAATGCAGTGCCCTTTCCTGAAAACTGCAGGTCATTCTGCTATTAATTTCTCTTTGTTAAATATTAAAAGTACCAGACATTCCTGTTCCCTCTAATAGAAGTGGTGGAGGGAAATAAATATTTAACTACCAATCTCCACCATGTTGTGCAACTATTAGAGGCTAATTTAATAGACCAATAACCAACCCTGTTAGAAACTCAGGGTTCCCCCTCCCCTAAATAGCTTCAATTACTAATCAGACAGGTTGCATTGGATCTGAGCAATGGACATGCATAGAGCTGGCAAGCATTCCTAGATCATTCTGGATGATTAGCAATGTTAGTCTACTGTAGTAAGACAAAAGTCCAGTGGTACCTAGGCTAATGTTTATTCCAACATGAGCTTTCATGAGTCAGCACCCACTTCTTCAGATGCATACTTTCAATTAACTGCTCTTCAATTAACTGCTCTTAAAATATACAGAATGAATACGTGTGCTAGGTAACATTCATTTATCACACTACCCCTTCTTCCCTTCCTTTTTGCATGGAACTCAGATACAGAAGCCTTCCCAATTGCTGTGAACTGCAGTGTGTTGTTATGTCTGAACTGTTACGTTCTCTTACCTATGAATCAGGATTTCAAACCTGAATTAAACCATGATTTCGAATCCTGGTCTGTGGGAAAGAGAACAAACAAACCAGTTTATCATTTGGATGTTGCTAAAACTCCAGCCAGATCCTCTTCAATAACATTTAATACATGCTTCTGTTGTAATATTGAAGACTAGGAAAAAGCCTCGTTGTGGAAATAAATACAACAACCTCTAGAAAGAGGCTCTGGGTGGGTGCCCCAGCCTTGGACACTCGGTGTCAATTTGCTGTGGCGACCTCAGCAGGGTATAATGACACTGAGTCCACCATTTTCTCCAGAGGAACTGATCTCTGCTACCTAAAGAACAGTT
>NW_015177103.1:98381-104121 GCF_001447785.1 Gekko japonicus | reverse complement strand
TTAGCAAAATGTTTAGAATGTTGGAGGCAGGACTCAGGCAAAGCAGCCAGTGGATAGGGAGACCCTCTGAATGACAGATCAGAGAGCGAACTGATTTTGGAGCATGTGGAATGTTCTAAATAAATTTTTTATTTATAAGGGAGATTGCGTTTGCAGTTTCCAGTGAGAGGCAATACAAAATTTACTTAATGTTATACCATTATGTTATTACTTAAAGTTATTCCATTCTGAAGAAGTGTGTATGTGCATGAAAGCGTATACCCAGAATTAGACTTTGTTGGTCTTAAAGGTGCCCCTGGACATTTTTTATTTATAAGGGAGATTGCGTTTGCAGTTTCCAGTGAGAGGCAATACAAAATTTACTTAATGTTATACCATTATGTTATTACTTAAAGTTATTCCATTCTGAAGAAGTGTGTATGTGCATGAAAGCGTATACCCAGAATTAGACTTTGTTGGTCTTAAAGGTGCCCCTGGACTCAAACTTGCTTCTGTTATACCATCTGAGAGTCTTAGAGAATGCAAGACATAGATCCTTCACAGGGCATCCACAGCATCTTTTCAGACTTCAGGTTTGTCAGCAGACCTGTGAAACTCTGCTTGAAGTGGTCATTATTGCATTGTGGTTGGTTGACTGTTCTTTTTTTTTTCCTTATGGCAATACTGGCACAGAATTCTTAGACCTTGTAACAGTGGTTTCATAAGCTTTTGACTACGGACTTCCTTTGTTCTCCTAAAAGCAATTTTTTCCAGAAGGAGCTTTACAAAAAGGGCAGGCAGCCCCTAGCATGTGTGTTGAACAGGGGCAAGCCAGATCATTGTTCTCAATAGAAGGGACAAATTCTCAGATCAGTCGAGGTATCAGTAACAGACCTGGGACCAGTGGTGCAGGACAAGGCAATTGACATGGCTTTGGTCATTAGCCAAGGGCAATCCACCCCCCCACCCCCATTGCCTACCAACACACCAGCATCTTCAGTGACAGATTAATCATTTTTTTCAGCACACTGACCAAAAAGGTTGTCAAACCCTGCTCTATAGTCTGCATGTTTTCCATCAGAAATCAATGCATACACTATCTTCCTGTTACCTTTTTTACACTTCACATGCCTAAGAACATGCTCTAGGTTTTATTATAGATAACACACAGAACCATCCAGAGTTATTAGCGCAAAATCACTAAAACTTTCCAAGGTTTTGTGTGTGTGTGTGTGTGCTTTTGGAAATACTTACTAATGGATGTGATTTTATCAAGCATACCAAATCTCTGTTGAATGCATACTAACACAGTACATATAATAAGCCACGTACACCCAGATTACACAATCACTGGACCTAGCAACATCAACTACACCAGTGATGGCGGACCTTTTAGAGACCGAGTGCCCAAACTGCGACCCAAAACCCACTTATTTATCGCAAAGTGCCAACACGGCAATTTAACCTGAATACTGAGGTTTGACTTTAGAAAAAACAACTCATACATTAACTTAAGATGATCCAAACAAAGTAAGGAAAGCAATCCCAAATGCTTTCATTTACTTAAAATTATTTGGCAGAGAATTTGACACTTTAATGATGGTCTGGGCCTGGCTAGGGTGATGGCACGCGTGCCCACAGAGAGGGCTCTGAGTGCCACCTCTGGCACCCGTGCCATAGGTTCGCCACCACTGAACTACACCATCTCAGGCACATCCACTTGCTCATCTTCTAACATTGTATATGTCATTAGATGCCAACAATGCCCTTCAGTTCTTTACACAGGGCGAACAGGACAAACCCTACGCCAAAGGATAAATGGACACAAATCTGAGATCAAGAGTCACAAGATTGAGAAACCTGTAGGAGAAGACTTCAGCCTTCCAGGACATTCAATGGGTGGCCTCAAAGTCGCTGTTTCGTTGAAACAGAACTTCAGGAACAGGCTAGAAAGGGAAATTGCTGAGTTCCAAGTTAGAACAATAGAATCCCATCCTGGAATCCCCAGGACGGGATATTGGTCTCTTACCTCACCACATATGCTCACTTCATTCAGTCCTTACCTCTGTATTCTCACCAGTCCCCCAGAAGGGACATACGTCTTCTTTATTATAGTAGATTAGAATACTAGTTTGTAATGTAATGTAATGTATAGTAGAATGTAATGTAATTTGGAATGGAAGATTGGAATGTATTTCTCTGGTCTGGGGACGGGGGGGGGGATAACTCTACAAAGCCAATTGCCCCACTTCAAAGAAGATGCTGTAAGGTCGCTTCTATGCTTGAAAGGAGACAGATGGAGTGTAATGGCAGCGTCTCTCTCAGCATTCCACAATTAAGGATACATCTGCCCATCCATCTCTAATTGTGACGTATTTATTTCCTTCACTATGTTGTTCCTGGAATTAAACCCCAAACAAATGGTAACCATATAAACTAAGCTTGTTATTCCTGTTTGGTCCTTGAATCTGTTAAACACCTTCATTATGTTGTATACTAATTTACTGTTCCACGTCCACCTATATGTGTGGACTAGTAACTTCCATTTCATTGTATCTGAAGAAGTGTGAATGCAGACGAAAGCTCATACCTTGAATAAAACTCTGTTGGTCTTAAAGGTGCCCCACTGGACTGAAACGTTTTTCTGCCGCTTCAGACGAACACGGCTGCCCACCTGAATCAAGCTTCCATTATGTTCAGGGCCAACGGGACTGAGCAAAATACTATATGCCAAAGCATGTACTCTTTATAAACGTGTTTGTGAATTTCCTACTAGGTATCTTACATAAAGGAAATGGAGAGAATATATTCATCTCCCAGCATCCACCAATTATCTCGACCGTCATGGGCAATGGACACCAAAGAAGTGTTTCCTGCACGACTTGCAGTGGCCCATCCCATACCAGTAAACTCTTTGCTCCAGTTGCCATGGCTTCTGGGACTGATGGCAGCATATATATCGGCGACTTCAATTTTGTTCGGAGGCTCCTTCCTTCGGGGAATGCTGTTAGCATCCTAGAGTTAAGGTAAGACATCTTGATCACATCAGAAATCAGACTTATAGCGCAGCCTGCCAAGAGTGTTGGACTGCAGCGGCATGGTATTTCCTTCAAACAGGGCTATTTTGGGGCAGGAACGCACAGGAACGGAGTTCCGGCTGGCTCCTGAGTTGGCCACGCCCAGCAGGAACTCATTAGCATAATAGGCCACACCCAACAGCAGGAACTCATTAGGATTGGCTATTTACGGGGTGTGTGGCCTAACATGCAAAGGACTTCCTGCTACAAAAAAAGCCCTGGGTTTTGACAACAAACAAGGTAAACAGAATAAGAAGGGAAAGGTGGGTGTGGCTGGATGACCTCACTTCTGGTAACATGGGGGTGCGGCCTAATGTGCTAATGAGCTGTGCTGTCAGGGGTGTGGCCCAATATGCTAACAAGTTCCTGCTGTTGGGTGTGGCCTATTATGCTAATGAGTTCCTGCTGGGCTTTTTCTACAAAAAGAGCCCTGCTCACAAAGGAGCACCATTAAAGAAGGGGAGAGGACTTGCTCCTTGTAGGATCTGGCCAACATCTCAATGACATAGATCATTGTTCCTTTTTTAAAAAAAGCTGATGTCGTCGTTCATGTGTATCGACGTATAAACCTGCCTTATACCCAGTTAAGACTGTTGACCCATTGAGTCGTTCTTCAGTGTCTCAGGAGGCGGAACCTCCTTCCCAACTTCCTCTTACCAGGGAAGCCAGGGATTGAACCGGAGACCTTCTACGTGCAAAGCGTGTGCTCTGTCACTGAGCCACAGCCCTTCACCGATACTATCATACCGTTCGCACTTATTTTAAGGTAGAAAATGTAATCACAACCAGTGAAGGTGTGCTGCTTTTTGCAGTTTAATTTTGCATGTCTCCAACAATGGGGGCTTTAAATTGAGAATCCATCCAAATGCATACACGCGTGCTAAAATCTGAAGTGGTGTCTCTGATTGCCTTGCTAAGGATTAATCAGAGCCTTTTAAAGATGTCCTTGGTACATATTTCAGATGTATGATTAGAAATGCTGCAAATGCAACCGTCTTGGCAGGCTTTCATGTTAAAGCGATAGTTACCGGGTGAATACCTTATTTGTTGATAAACGTGTCCGCCCACTGAGAGAGGTAGCATTCGAGCGATAAGAAAATGCTGTTCGGTAATAAGTGCCATTACCGCAGGAGAGACATGGTTGTGAAGTTTGACCTTTAATATTCCCCTTACAGATTCTTTTTTTAAATTTTGATCTTTAGATTAAATTAACTGCATCAACCTATTTTGTTTTACTTCTGTTATCTCATGGATTAGATGGGTGCAGATGTTTGAAGATATGTAGGTGAGCAAAGGATTCCTTAAGTGGCGAGAAGCCCAAAGTTGTTGTTCAGTCGCACAGTCGAGTCCGACTCTTCGCGACCCCATGGACCAGATCACGCCAGGCCTTCCTGTCTTCCGCCGTCCTCTGAAGTTTGCTCAATTTCATGTTCGTTGCATCTAAGACACTGTCTAACCATCTCATCCTTTGCCGTCCCCAAAGCCCAAAGGCGGTGCTACAAAGTTTCGTTTCCTTTGGAGGAGACAGAGATGTACATCGTCTTTCCAGTATCTGCTTTATTTATCGATGTCCAAGCAGGGATTCTTAAAAACATTCAGCCCATCTGCTGCTGCTGCATTAGCTTCCCAAGAGCAACTGAGCTCCCGGAATGGCATGTTCGTCACCCGCTTCAGTTAAAAGCTCCCGGCTCTTTCTCCCCCCCCCCCCCCCACAAAACTTCCGCCTTTTCTCTGTCAATTACTTGTATACAGACCCACACATGCCTTGCAGAACATGAATCACAGCCTTTATGTTTTAGGTAAATTGCCCATTCAGGAAAAGATCCCCAGTCATTAGCTTCCATTCAGAAAACAACAGCACGTCACCCCTGGCAGTTCAAATGCAATCAGCTTAACAAAGGACAGTCCCAGCTGTTAACAATATTTTGATTTCCGTCTTCTAGAAAGCAAAGACGTACGGGGTAGGTAGAAACATGGGTATCAGTTCCTGGGTTGCCAAGTGGATACTCATCAGGAAGTCAGCATTCTGTGTGTCTTTTTGTCATCGAAAGCTACGACATAGCCAACTTTTTGCAGTTTTTCAGTCTGCGCAACAGATCATAGGCTAAGGTCTATACTTCAACATTGTTTCATTGGTGTCAATTAAATAATTATTTAAAAAATCATTTTAACTATTGAAATGGTACTCAGTAAGCACCACGTGACATGCAGAAATATACGCAGAGAGGCTCACTCCATCGCTGTAGCATCAATACTACATAGACGTGCCCTTCGAAAGCCACTTTTACAGTGAGCTTCATGCCCAGACCGAACCACAATCTTGTGCCTCTTTTTTTTCTCTCCCTTTCTTTTTGCTTTTTGGAATAGCATCAGCTCACCCATCAGGCAGAGATTAGTGGATTTCCCAGATCAAACTGTAAATGGCCCTAGGGTTGCCAAGTCGGGTGTTGCGCCGCAGCAGGGGACTCCTGGCTGGCGTCTGGAGCGCGCGCCGCACACGCGCCACCCGGACGTGACGTGACGACACCGGGCACGCTGGGGGCGGGGCCACGACCATCCGAGGGACACGCACGTTGGGGTGGGGCTCCCCCCGGGGCCCGATCTGCCGGCGGCTGGGAACGGGCCTCTGGGGCGGGGGTTTCCCCGCCCCCCCGGGGGGACTTTGCAAGCCTAGGGACCAGGTA
>NW_015177103.1:95265-97773 GCF_001447785.1 Gekko japonicus | reverse complement strand
GAACGGAGTTCCGGCTGGCTCCTGAGTTGGCCACGCCCAGCAGGAACTCATTAGCATAATAGGCCACACCCAACAGCAGGAACTCATTAGGATTGGCTACATTAGGGGTGTGTGGCCTAACATGCAAAGGAGTTCCTGCAACAAAAAAGCCCTGGGTTTTGACAACAAACAAGGTAAACAGAATAAGAAGCAAAAGGTGGGTGTGGCTGGATGACCACACTTCTGGTAACATGTGGGTGTGGCCTAATAGGCTAATGAGTGGTGCTTTCAGGGGTGTGGCCTAATATGCTAATGAGTTTCTGCTATTGGGTGTGGCCTATTATGCTAATGAGTTCCTGCTGGGCTTTTTCTACAAAAAAAGCCCTGTTGATATCTATTGACTGAATCGTTTTAAGGTTGTATTGGAATTTATCGTCGGGACCTGCCCTTAGCCTGCTTGCGGGAAGGGCGGGATATACATTGAAATAATAAATACATAAATCAAGCAGCATGCGGATATACATTGAAATAATAAATAAATAAATCAAGCAGCATGCATTGACTTGAGTACTCCTCTTGTTATGCTCGGTTCTGCTCTGCATCCAACCTTTGCCCCAAACTTCCATTGGTAGTGGGTACGGTCACTGGCACCTCCTTCCAAGGAACTATATGCCATATTTTGGTTTGGTTTTGAGCTGCAGTGCCAAAGGACACTTTCTGGTACGCCTCTGGCCGAAACAGTTGTCCGATGCCCATGGATCACCCTATGTCATATTGCTCATGAAATGCACATACAGATATTTACCAGAAGAAATGAATTGAGGATGAGGAGTCTGTTCAGCAAGACGAAACCTGGAGATCTGAGAGTCTCATCACTGGTGGGCAAACAGCTGAAGCTGAGAAAGGAACTGAAGAGTGAAACTGAAATAGATTGATTTCATTCCATTGGTGCCTTCCATTTCTTGTACCCAGGGCACAGCCTTTTTGTTTGGAGTGTTGCTATATTCAATGCTGTGCCTAGCTGTGTTACTTCTCCAAAGCCATAGTAGCAGCCATTCATTGTGAATCATGTGGTTGCTTTGATCATTGTTACTAACCGCTTTTAAAATTTTTCTTTTGTTGCTGTTGTCTGTTTCTGGATGAATCCGCCGTTTAAGGAACAGAGACACGAGACACAGGTAAGACAATTATGGTGCAGCAGTAATCAGCGGGCTGTGTAATCGATTGCCTTTGGGCAGCTCCCGTATCTGTGTTACAACACGACTCGCTGTGGCAAAAAATGAAAAGGTTTCCTACAAAGGCTCAATTGAGTGACTTCCAAATTGTCCAGTCTAGGCTGTCTCCAAAAATGTTTGTGTCTGCCACAATTTAAAGTGATTTGGCTGCAGAAAAATGAGCATTTCCCTCTGTTCTGAAACATCAATTGCCTCTAGGCTGCTCCTTGGGGAAACCTCACTTGTAAAATCAGCTAAAATGCCCGTCAGAACTTGCTGTTGGAGGAGATGGGGAGCAAGGAGGGTATAAACCAAATCTCTTTGCTGCCTAACTAACTTCACATGGCCTGCCCTCTACCCTTTTGTCAGGTTCCTCTGTTGAGGATGGAATGGCAGGCTGGATCCTCAACTGCAGGATACGTCACCATACATGCTCCCAGCCTTCTAACCCAGGGGAGCCCAAATTTTTTGAGCCTGCAGGCACTTTTGGAATTCTGACACAGTGAGGCGGGCATAGCCACAAATGGCTGCCACAGAATGGTTACCACAGGAAGTGAAGTCAGCCACAAAATGGCTGCCGCAGCTTACCTTCAGTCACACAGCAAAGATCCTTGTGCTGTGGCGGCAGTGGCTGCCAAAGCAATGTTTTTAAAAATCTGCACCGGCGATCAAACCTTCACTGGCCAATCAGAAGCCTTGCTGAGCAAAAGCCCTACCTGGCCCTGCCCACTTTCTAGCACTCTTGGCGGGCACCAGGTTGGTTGTCCTTGCTCTCACCTATCTTGTATGATATGAAAGCAAGCCTAGGGCCCAAAGTACAAGAGATGTTGGAGTTCTGGGACTTGGGTATGTGTGCATGATCTGAATCAGGGCAATGGCACTGTAGTGAAGGATAGGGTTACCAGTCCCCAGTTGGAGGTGGGGGATCCCCTAGTTTTGCAGGCTCCTGCTCATTGCCAGCCAGCCGGCCGGTGGGAAGAAATCTCCCCCCAACAGCAACATGAAGTGACGTGTCTACGTCACCCAGAAGTGACAAAGGCACTTTGGTGACATCGGGGGGGATGCTGTGGTTTTTGGGCAAAACTCTATGGTCTGAGGGCAATTTTACCATAGAGTTTTGCCCAAAAACCAGAGTGTCACCCCCGACATGCCTACATCACTTCCAAGTGACGTAGGCACGGCACACAACGTCACTTCCAGTGATGTTGGCACATCGAGGGCAATGCTTCCAGCTCCCGGTGTGTCCCCCTTCCCTCCACTGGCATCCCAAAGGGACCTGGCAACTCTAGGGAAAGAGTAGGGTTAACTTCCCCTA
>NW_015177103.1:85997-95254 GCF_001447785.1 Gekko japonicus | reverse complement strand
GAAAGAGTAGGGTTAACTTCCCCTACACTGTTTCCCTGTTTGGAAATGCCCCTTGGAGCAGGACCAGCAGCCAGTTCAGGTGGAGACAAAGGGATTTTCCAAACCAAAGTGGAGGGAAAAAATGCGCTGGGCAAAGACTGACTGTGATTAGTGGTGCGGCTAATGTTCCGTGTGACCGCAGCCCGTGATTAGTGGTGTGGTAAACTTGTTAGTGCAGAGACACTGCTAGACAGTATTGATTGCCTGGCGTATCCTCTCCTCCTGGCTTCCTACACTCTATACCCTTATCCTGTATGCAAGAGGGGCAGGCACAGGATCTCACCTGGAGAACATATCCATAATTGTGGAGGAGGATTTGAAAGAAAGGAAGTCTGGCAAAGACTGGTTTCAAAGATGGCCACCCTAATTAAAGCTTCCTCATTTAAACTGCCACAGGAAGTGGTGGCGGCTACAAGCATGGACGGCTTCAAAAGGGAATGAGATAAGCATATGGAGCAGAGGTCCATCAGTGGCTATTAGCCACAAGGTATAGATAGGGACTCTGGGGCAAGTGATGCTCTGTCTTCTTGGTGCTTGGGGGGGTCAACAGTGGGAGGGCTCCTAATGTCCTGGCCCCACTGGTGGACCTCCTGATGGCACTGGTATTTCTGGCCACTGAGTGACACAGAGTGTTGGGCTGGATGGGCCTTTGGCCTGATCCAACATTGGCGTTTCTTATGTTCTAAAATCTGCAGTCCCCTTGAGGTTTAAACTAATTTCAGGTTTAGAAGGCGTTCTGTTGCTCTGCATCTCCTTGTCCCGAGAACCTAGTGAGAGGAGCTGGTTTTTGAACGTGTAGAAAAACAGTTCTACTTCCTTGCAGAAGCAGAAGTTGGCTTGGAAGGTTATGGAAGGTCTTCCAGGCCATCCTCCGCTGAGACAGACTTTAGCTCTATGACCTTTCATGGTGTATGTAGGCATACTTCAGTTCCTCACAAACATGAAGAACTATAGCTGACAGGAATGGTATATTTTGTTGTTGTTGTTGTTTTTTGGTATGACCTAGTGGCTAAAAGAATGAGGTGTGATCCCAGAGGTGCTGGTTTGAATCTTGTAGCCGCCATGGACTCACTTCAGGCAAGCCTGTCTCTTAGCTCCCCACCGGCATTATGAGGTTATTAATACTGGCCTATTTTGGAAGACTGTTGTAACAATTACATCTAGATAATGTGCGTGAAGCCCTTTGAATGCTGCACATGCTGCATGAAATTCTAAAGAGATTTGCCGTGACATCAGACCATGGCAACTGTGTCAGTCACCATTTCCCCCCCCTCCTCAACCTTTATGCCCCTTTTCTCAACCTCCTCTTTGATTCTGTTCCTTCGCCATCAGCGTCACCCTCTTGCTCTGTTCTTTATTCTCCTCTGCTTTGTCAAATACTGTGACCAGGGTCTGCCCTACACCAGATAAGCTTGTAACCAGGTACCGCAAGGGGCTGGGATGTCAATGGATAATAATAGACACCTTGCAATATCAGTCTCTAATTAGCAAACTCATTATCTCAGAAGCTTCCTCTAATCACTCTTCATTACGGAAGTTCAAGATTCTACCTAACCTTCTATTAGGACTCTCATGACAACAGGATAAATGTAAATGATGAACAAAATGTGCACAGCGTTCAGTGGGAAAGGAAAGTCAAGATCTCTGCTTGTAAGATACTGTAAGCGAGAGGAAAGTTTCCTGTTTGCCTGTAAATTTAGTCACTGAAGTAAGACACACGTGAAGCGACCTTATACTGAATCAGGGCACTTGTCCATCAAAGTCAGTGTTGTCTACTCAGACTGGCCACAGCTCCCCGGGGTCTCCGGCAGAGGGCTTTCACATCACCTACTGCCTGGTCTTTTTTTAACTGGAGATGCCAGGGATTGAACCTGCAACCTTCTGCATGGCAAGCAGATAGAATCATAGACTCACAGAGTTGGAAGGGGCCTACAGGCCATCTAGTCCAACCCCCTGCTCAATGCAGGATCAGCCTAGAGCTTCCCTGACAAGTGTTTGTCCAGCCGCTGCCTAAAGACTGCCAGTGAGGGGGAGCTCACCACTTCCCTAGGCAGCTGATTCCACTGTTGCACAACTCTTACTGTAAAAAAGTTTTTCCTAATATCCAGCCGGTACCTTCCCGCCCTTACTTTAAACCCGTTCTTGCAAGTCCTCTCCTCTGCTGCCAACAGGAACAGCTCCATGCTCTCCTCTAAGTGACAGCCCTTCAGATACTTCAAGAGAGCAATCAGGTCCCCCCTCAACCTCCTCTTCTCCAGACTGAACATCCCCAAGTCCCTCAGCCTTTCCTCCTAGGGCTTGGTCTCCAGGCCCCCAGTCATCCTTGTGACTCTCCTCTGCACAGGCTCCATTCTGTTCACATCCTCTTTGAAGTGAGGCCTCCAGAACTGCACACTATACTCCAGGTGCGGCCTGGCCAAGGCAGTGTACGGCGTTGGTAGATACTCTGCCCCTGAGCCACATCCCCCACCCAGTCTAAAGCAAAGCAGTTTCAGAGGGTAGCTGTGTTGGTCTGCAGCAGGGGTCATTTCATAGAAAAAGAGGTGCAGGAGCTCATTAGCATAACTCATTAGCATAACTTATTTGCATATGCCACACCCCCTGACATCACCAGAAGTGTGTCAGAAGGCAACACCCACCGCTCAGGCTCCACTGGACTGTTTTGGATTGCTAGCTATGGGGGGGGGACGTGCAGATCTGTCCTCGCAGAGGAGGGAGAGCTTGTACCTGAATAAAACTTGATCTTAAAGGTGCCACTGGACTGTTTTGGACCGGGGGAGCTCTGCAACTTACCTGGCTGCTTCTTGCTCTGACTGAGGGCTGCTGGGAGCAGGGGGTGGGGCTTGTGGCATGGGCCCGCCCCCTGGGCTCTTTACTGCCGGAGCTCTGCTCCTGTGCGCTCCTGCAGGAAATGAACCCTGGTCTGCAGTAGAACAACTAGATATGTATCCAGTAGCACCTTAGAGACCCTGCAAGATTTTCGGGGTATGAGCTTCTGAGAGTCAATTTTGTCTTTGTCTGACAAAGGGGGCTTTGACTCTTGAAAGCTTATAGCCCGAAAGTCTTGCTGGTCTCTAAGGTGCAACTAATGTAATGTTGTTTGTCTGGGAACGCTAAAGTCTCATGTTTTACACCAGTAACTGTTCTGCGGCCAGCCCTTCCCCGTAGCTAGTCCCCCCCCTGTGCTTTTCTCAAAATGTACCCTCGAAAAGTGGGAGTGGGCTTCCCACAGTGAGAAGGACTTCCAGCTGCAGCGGAAGCCACATTTTAAAGGCTTAGACGCTAGTACGGGGCATCCATTATCACTAGGGAGCCTGGGAAATGGAGTTCTCGGTGCCTCCCGTGTCAATTGATTGAGCTGGGAGACACTGGGAAATCAATTTCCAAGGCTCCCTGTTGCCAGTGGATGATGTATGAGAACATAACAGGCTTTTAAGAAGAGATTCTGGGGCTGCCACAAAAGCTCCCTGCCTCACAAGGGTAGGCTTGGTTAGGAGCCGATGGGGAGCTCATGCAATATGCCGGCATTGTGAACTCTCAGGCGGGGGTGGGGGGGACTAAGATATTTGCAAGAGTCCCCTAAGGAAGTTAGGAAACACTGAGCTACTGATGAGGCAGACTGGAGAAATTCGCCACCCAATATGGGATTGTCCCAGTAATGGTTATTGACCCTCCTCTTGTATTGTTTGTGATGAGTTTTTATTGATAGCTTTATGATTCTAAAGGAGCTGCGGTGGCTCAAGTGGTTAAGACGCTGAACTGCAGGCTGTGGAAGGTCAGTAGTTCAGCAGTTTGAGACCCGGATGCCGCATGATGGAGTGAGCTCCCATCTCTAGTTCCAGCTCCTGCCAACCTAGCAGTTCGAAAGCAAGAAATTGCAAGTAGATAAATAGGTACCACTTCGGTGGGAAGGTAACAGCATTCCGTGCGCCTTGGTGTTTAGTCATGCTGGCCACATGACCACAGAAACGTCTTCAGACAGCGCTGGCTCTTCGGCTTTGAAACGGAGATGAGCACCGCAACCCTAGAGTCGGATTCGACTGGCTTTCGAGCAAGGGAACCTTTACCTTTACGATGATTCTAAAAGCCGTTTTTTGTTGTTCAAATGTGTTAGTGTTTTCTATGTGTGCCACCTTGGTGGAAAGGCAGCATAAAAATCTTTGTGGAGTCAATAAATAAATACAAAGGTAAGGTACAAATCTTAAATGGATCTCCCAAATCTTAAATGGATCTACAGATACACAGCAAAATTAGAGGTTTCCTTCACAGCCACCAGTGGTCAAAAATTCCTCACTGTATCAATTAGGTTAGATAACTCTGACTTCGTTATCTCCAAAGATTTATCAAGGTTCCTATAAATTTGCTCACAGGAAGCAAAGCAGGAGGGCATAACAAAGGAACAACATTGTGAAAATGTTGATGGTTCAAATTCAATTCAAATTCACTGCCACAGGAAGTGGTGGCGGCTACAAGCATGGACGGCTTCAAAAGGGAATTAGATAGGCATATGGAGAAGAGGTCCATCAGTGGCTATTAGCCACAAGGTATAGATAGGGACTCTGGGGCAAGTGATGCTCTGTCTTCTTGGTGCTTGGGGGGGTCAACAGTGGGAGGGCTTCTGATGTCCTGGCCCCACTGGTGGACCTCCTGATGGCACCTGGCATTTTTGGCCACTGTGTGACAGAGTGTTGAACTGGATGGGCTTTTGGCCTGATCCAATAACTGAGGACATGGAAGGGGGGTCCCATTGGCCAACCAGTATTAATGGGAGCCACTGATGAGCAGAACCTTGAGGTCTGTCCTACTGTTTATGTTTCAGAGCTAATTGAAAAGATGCAGGAAGCAGAGCTTTTGTGAACAATCAACTAATTTCAACACCAGGTTTCTAAATAATGGGAGTGATAAAATTTTGAACTAATAAATGAGTCAGTAGAACACATCCACGTGCACCAAATACACAAGCCATCAAAACGTATAAGCAGTTTAGAAAAACTGGGGGAAATGAAGCATATCACATATTTTTTAAAAAAATACCCTGCATTTTACCAAGCATAATTAAAAAACAAAAAACAGTGGCAAAGATAATAAATTGCTAGGTTACCAAATAAGAATAGAACGCTAGAATAGTGCCTCCAATAAATACCAGGTGCCTTGCTGCAGAAAATTATGTTACGATTTGGAAAATTCGCTGAAATATTATACGTGACCAAATAATCCAGAAAAACAACTTCGTTTGCAAAAACTCCCTTCTTTTTGTAGGTGACCCTGTTTTGTTGATGTAGTGATTGGCATGGGACCACCTACTTCACTGTTAGAAGAAACAATGGAGCACATAAAGGAAATCAGTTCCAGATGAATAAATGCAATAATAGTTTAGTCAGACCATTAAGAAATCTATAGTCTAGAAGTATGCCATAGTAATTGAATTTATTTATTTCACTGATACCTTGCATTTTTCTACAATGGGGATCCAAAGTAGTTTACAGAACTGTTGTCCCCTCCTTCATTTTATCCTTGCAACAATCCAATGAGGCAGGTTAGGCTGAGAGTGTGTGACTGGCTCACAGTCACCCAGCAAGCTCCCATAGCAGAGTGGGGATAAAAGCTTGGTTCTCCCATGTTAATCCGACACTCTAAATGGCTATCCTGTGAGGTAAAGGAATGAGCGTGGACTGGTAAAGATTAGAAGAAGTATTGAAACACATCCAGAATCCACCTTCTGTTTTGTTTTTTTTGTTTTTTACAGACCCACATCCCTGTTGAACATTCGTTTATTCATTATTTTCAATAATGGTGTAGATATCTAAATAAATTGAATAAATAATAAATTTTGTAAACAGCATAAGACCTTAGGTGCTGAAAATAATCCACTTTCAATGCCTCTTAAAATCCAGTTGGAAAGTGCAATGAAAGTGGATTATTTAGTGTGTCTGACCGCAGCCGATGTGTTATCTTTATTATCCATGCTATATATTTGGAGGCATTGGCCATTAGAATAAGGAATAAAGACTTAAAACTGCGAGCTTTAAAAAAATAATTATTAAAATATGTAAGTGTGATGGAGCTAAACATCGCCCCAAAGGATTTTCTGTCACTTTCCCCCACCTTCCCATACCACTGGGGAAGTCTGGTGTCATAAAATTTAAAACTGAAAAGATGTATTTTGGGATAAAGAAAATAGATCAGATTAAAACTGGCATGGAAGTGGGACAGTGTGCTATTATTTTTTCAAGTTGGAACCTTCTTATTCTGGTTTACTTCCAGGTAAATGTGTGTAGAATCGCAGCCTCAGCCCATCTAAATCCCCAGTGGCAGCCATCAATTATGGTGATAACTTTAAACCTCAGTGAGAAATACTTTGCAGAGATTCGTTTTTTCATGGCAGTGAATCCTTGAATTATGAAGGAATTAAAGTGCATATGGCAGATTAAAGCTTGTCATGGTCTGAATTCTTCCCAATAAGATTCTAATTGCACAAAATAAAAAAAATAAAAATCACGAATTTCAATTGTGAGAATAATTATAGGCCATGAAAAGAGACATGTGTCAAAAATCTACAAGAAATTTCCACAGTAGTAATGTGAACTGGAAAGGGATGGGGGGGGGGAGCTAAATGATGAATTGGGCATGAAATAAAGTTAAACCAGACTCTCTTTTGATGAATAGAACTACATATGAAAACTCAGTAATATTTCTTGTTTATGGTCCATTCTAAGAGCAAATTGTGGAAAGTTTATAACCAGGTTGTAACCGTGCTGTGTGGCTCTGGATTTATATCCCTTTGCCATATATTCATATTATATTTGAGATTAATAGAACCTTCTGATTTGGATAGCTGCTGTTTGATTCAGAAGCTAGCTGTATGCTTGAAACAAACCATACAGAATGTTGAAGCTGGAATTCTTCAAAGGCACATGAGATTTTATTGTCTGTATAATCAAAGTTCACTTTAGCTGGGGATACGTTTTGCAGAAGTGAGACTCTTCTAGCTGTTCTTGCAGAATATATGGTTCATGTTGTGAAAAATTCCCAAAGCTGTCCTCGTGTGACATCTTGATGAAAGATACCTTTGGGGACAGTTAGTGTGAAACTAGACTATTCCCACCAAAGTATTCTTTCAGCCAGTAAAAAAGCTGAACAATCAACCCTTGCAACACTCCCCCCCCCCCCCATGATTTAAGAATACAAAAATGCTGGTCAGCAAACATTATTGTCCCAGCTTCGCACTTGTTATTTGCTAATGATTGCTCTTTGAGTTGAGTCTTTCTTACAAGCTCACTGGTGTAATTTTAATGTGAAACCTGGGTGCAGACCCAAACTGGGATACATGCTGGCACAAAAATATGGAATTTGCTTACTGTCTTCCTGCACATAATAGTTCTTTAATAATGCTGGCCAAGTTTTATCTGAATTGTGAAGAATCTCTCTTGGTGTGCTTTTCTGCGGACGTGCATTTCCATTAGGACAGGGACCCTGTAGCTATGTGCTGGGCAGCCTGAGGGACCCAAAACCATGAGAATGTGCTATCCCATCTGACAGTATGTCACTCCAGATTAGCTTCACAAAATAGTAAAGGGTTATAATCCTACTTCCTGGATATGCCAGAAAGAAATAGGTACTTTCCCCGCATCTACGACAGTCATACACAATAGCAGCTGATTTAATGAACAAGTATTAAGACATTATTAGAATTGCAGGGTTGCACCTGAGTCTCGAATGTCTACTGGTTCTTCTTGCATGTACTAAAAACAGAGAAAATGACTACTGTTAATGTAGAAAGGACACTCAGTGCAAAATGCTGGAGAACAGGTAACATTCCCATTGTGCATGCTGGGAATACAAGTGAAATACATTTGCCACGATGCCATGCAGTCTCTGGCTGATCTATTTGAACTTCTCATTATAACGACTTTAATACTTTTTAAAAAAAATATGTGTACTTATTGTTGTTGCTTTCCTTGGGTCCTAGGGTGCTGGGAGAAAGCTGGATTGTGTGTGTGTGTGTGTGTGTGATCTCTATATATGGTAAAAACTACTGAACTGTAGGTCACTAAAAGAAAGATACAGGAGACAAACACCTCTACCAACCAGTGGTTGCCTTACATTGTTCAGACAAAGAAACACTGGTGTTAAAGTACAACCTGCATTCACGATAATTTGATAATGTCTACTGAATAGCCAGAAACTTTTAAAAAGACAAATATATATCTAAGTGGTCTGAGAGTAGGGGTAAGAAATACAATTTTATATCTGCAAGACAGAGCTCTTCCACCAGGCCTTCAACTAAGGAGCCGCCCCAATAGTTGGAAAGGCAGAGAACCCTGTCCCCTGGAGTCACCAGAAACAGCCTGTGCCAGCCGCATAAAGGATTAGATCTATGCGCCGACTACTAGGATAGATCACCGAAGGGTGGCTGCCATCATTTAATAATATCAATTTATCAGTATTACTTAATGTTTAGCACCTTATAATGTTGGATTGTTTTTATATGGTTGTAGGATTGTTTAAATTGCTTACTTGTGTGTTTTTATTCTTTTATGTAAGCTGCCCCAAGCCAGCTTCGGCTGGGAGGATGGGGTATAAATCTGATAAATAAATAAATGTCAATAAAATGAATTTTAAAAATGTCAACATAAAACTGCACGTACCAAGAAGATAACACACATATATGCACACTTATTTTTATTTATTTATTTTATTTATTTATTCTGGGATTTATATCCTGCCCTACCCATACGGCTCAGGGCGGCAAACAAGCGGCAAGCGCTGAGAGTAAAACACATGTTATATTAAAATTTCAAATACATCAATTAAAATGGTGCTCTACAGTTCAATTTATAAGAAAGTTCAAGATGGTCAATCCTCATTGGCGGCCGATGATGTAAAAATCGGAGGGCGGGCTCGTCTTCTGGGCGGCATCTCTCCGTACCCAAGGCCAGGTAGATGGTAATTCCCGCCACAAAGATGGTATAGTGGCAGTGGCGGCGGCTCCTACTCGTAAGCCTGGCGGAAGAGCTCTGTCTTGCAGGCCCTGCGGATCTGTTCAAGGTCCCGCAGGGCCCGGATCTCCGCCGGGAGCTCATTCCACCAGGTAGGAGCCGCCACCGAGAAAGCCCTGGCCTTGGTTTGGGAGAGCTTGATGTCCCGGGGGCCTGGGACCTGGAGAAGGTTCAGGCTCCCTGATCGCAGCGCTCTTGGGGGAACATACGGGAAAAGGC
>NW_015177103.1:77000-85963 GCF_001447785.1 Gekko japonicus | reverse complement strand
ATATAAAGAGAGAGAGAATTGTATGTTCCTTACAATACAAAATAAGTAAAAGGTCAAGAAAGTGGAGACAGTACACCAGGAGTCCCCAACATGGTGAACATGGGTGCAATGGTGTCGCCAGGGCTATTTTTGGGCAGGAACGCACAGGAACAGAGTTCCGGCTGGCTCCCGAGTTGGCCACGCCCAGCAGGAACTCATTAGCATAATAGGCCACACCCAACAGCAGAAACTCATTAGGATTGGCTACATTAGGGGTGTGTGGCCAAACATGCAAAGGGTTCCTGCTACATAAAAAGCCCTGGGTTTTGACAACAAACAAGGTAAACAGAATAAGAAGCAAAAGGTGGGTGTGGCTGAATGTGTTTCTGCTGTTGGGTGTGGCCTATTATGCTAATGAGTTCCTGCTGGGCTTTCTCTACAAAAAAAGCCCTGGGTGTCGCCAACACGTTACCTGGTGCCCACCACTACGTGTTTTCAGAAAATGGGTGGAGCCACCTGGGGCTCTTGCCTAGCACGAGTTCCATTGGCTGTTGGAGATCTGCTTGGCTGTGCAGATTAAAATAATGATGATTGCAGTTGCACCTGTGTTGGTTTTATTCTCCCTCTAAGTCCTCTTTCTCCCCTACACCTGTACTTCCTCTGGGTGGGTTCATGGCTCTGCCTCCTGCAGCAGCCATTTCGCTGCTATGCCCACCACCCTGTGTCGGAATTCCAAAGGTGCCCACAGGCTCAAAAAGGTTAGGTACCCCTGCACTGCATGTTGCAATTTTGATGGCCTGGCAGTGAGGACTGTGGAGCTCTAAAGAGGAAGGGAGATTCGAGTACTTTAAAATGTTGTGGTTGATGTGCCCAGCCTTTCAGCTCATAATTTCAGCCTGGTGTCTCACCTAACATTGGATCTCAGACAATCTTTCCCACCTGCCTTCAGAAGAAACAGAAAGGGGGGGAGGCTACCTTAGAAACCTAGAATGCTCTTTGGTGGGTATAATAGACCCCCCCCGGCCATGGCCCCTTCCAAAGCAGAGATAAATCCAGCAACTGGGATGGGGTCTAACAGTGGCCCAGGAATACTGCCCCCTCCAATTTTTCCAAACTTCTCATCTCAAACATTCCGTTTCTTATAGATTTCTTATACAGTTTCATTGGTGTAGTGGTTAAGAGCATGGACTCTAATCTGGGAGAACCGGGTTTGATTTCCCCACTCCTCCACGTGCAGCTGCTGGGTGACATTGGGGAAGCCATAGTTCTGTCAGAGCTGTTCTTGAAAGAGCAGCTCTTGAAAGAGCTCTCTCAGCCCCACCTACCTCACAGGGTATCTGTTGTGAGAGGGGAAGGGCAAGGAGTTTGTAAGCCACTCTGAGACTCCAAGTGAAGGGTGGGGTATAAATCCAAACCGACTTCACACATGGTATTGCCTCTGGTTCCATGCGGGGTAGTTTGCCCCGGATCATTCTAATGGATTTCCCATTAAAGCTTTTGGCGCACTGCTGTTTCCTGCCGCTTCCCTCCTTCCAGTCCCCTTTCTTCGCCCTCCTCATATCCCCCCCCCTTCTTAAACCTTTTAAAAAAAACACGACAAGGAGCGGCAGATGAGTGGGGCGGGTGAGTGGGTGTGGGAAAAGGGGTGTGTGTTTTGGCTTTGCCGCAAAGCAACAGGAAACTCTGGGAAATCAAGGATCGTGCTGAGGTGGGGCAAATCGGGCGAAGATGCGGGTCAAAAGGTGGCCACGGGTCTAATGGTGTGAAATTGGCCAAAAGTGGGGGGAATGGAAGAGCAAGTGCGGGACAAAGGCTTATGTGAAATCGGTCCCAATCTCTTCTCTCTTCTCTCCTTCTTCTCTTCTTATTTGTTTCCCACCTAAAGAGCATGAGGGTGAAGGGAACTAAACCATGCCTTACCTCACTGCACCATGCCTTGCCTCACCATGCCTTACCTCAAGCTCTCCCCAGCCTACCTCAAGCTCTGTATTGGAGCTCCATTTGAGAGAAAAATCTCTGAAGCCTCCGAGAGCAGCAGGATGAGGAGGAAAGAGGAGTAAGGCTTTAGCTGTGCTGACCTTCCCACTCCTTTCCATGTCTATCAATCCCACTTCACTGGTGAATAGAACACAGACATTAATAAACAGGCAGGACTCTCTCCTCAGATCTCACTGTTTCTGAGTAAGTTTCCAAGGCCACAATCCAAGGCACACTTGGGAACACAATGGGACTTACTTCGGAACAGGCATGTAGAGAATAAAGATGTCAGTTGGCCATGCAATTCATGATTTATAAATCTATATAGTCATAGCCTGTTTTATGATGACATTTTTATACATTTTATACATCACCTCAGAGACTGCTACCATATTCACAAATACTAAAAAATGCAATAAAATGTGATTTTAAAACTAGAAATAAAAAATAAAATATTCTTGACAAATCTGAAGCATACCAGCTAACTGGCTGCAGTTGTACAGCTCACTGTTCGCATATGTAAATAATGTGATTTTAAAAAAAAATACTTTTTAAAATCTTCACAGTGATTCACTTCAATGCATGAAGTGTGTCGTGCTAATTCACACCCAGGTGCTTTGACAGCCTTCTTGCCTTTGTCTTACCAACTATTAAGGTGTGAAATAGTTCCCCTCTTTTTTCATACTCTTGAGCTTCTTACATAAGGACCAAAATTGCCGTGAGTGGTTTTTTCCCCCCTTCAGAATCCCTTGTATTTATTTATTTCCTTCACCCTCCTATACCCTGCCTTTCTCCCCAGTGGGGACCCAAAACACCTCTCCTCCATTTTACCCTCACAACAATCCGGTGAGGTAGCTTAGGCTGAGAGATGGTGGATGGAACTGGGCCAAGTTCTCCCAGTGAGTTTCCAAGGCAGCGTGGGGATTTGCCCTTCAGTCGTCCAGATCCTGGTCTCACATGCTAACCATTACACCAAACTGGCTTTTGTACCACTATAGACTGTAGCCTTTGTACAACGTATTTAATATTTTGTACAAAATATTTGTTTTATTTTTAAAATAAAAATTTGTACAAAACTTTGTACAACTTATTAATATTTTGTACAAAATGTTAATTTTATTCACAAGTTTGTTAACTTTTGACATTTGTATAAAAATGATCACTTTTTTGAAAAATCTTTTTGTGAGGGGGTGAGATGGTGTGTTTAAGCTCCAGAAGGGGGAAAAAAACAGAGCTTGTTACATGATTATTAATTTCAGTCTTTATCCTTCCCTGCCTTTTTAGCACAAGTCCGGCCCACAAGTACTACCTGGCCATGGACCCTGTATCAGAATCGCTTTATTTGTCTGATACAAATACCAGGAGAGTGTACAAAGTGAAATCTCTCAGCGAAACCAAGGATTTGGCCAAGAACTATGAGGTGGTGGCAGGAACAGGAGACCAATGCCTTCCTTTTGACCAGAGTCACTGTGGAGATGGAGGGCGGGCTTCAGAAGCATCGCTTCACAGTCCCCGAGGTAAGAAGATAACATAAAGTAAACCTATTATCTTTCACAGCAGCATATTTTTTTAATGTTATAAATAAAAATGTGAGGAAAATATGAGGTAAATGTGAGGAAAATGTGAGGTAAGAAGATATAAAGTAAACCTATTATCTTTCACAGCAGCATATTTTTTTAATGTTATAAATAAAAATGTGAGGGAAATATTCAGTAGCTCTATATTTTCCTATAAGAGTTACGAGAAACATGCATGATTTATTCCAGAGGAGTAGCTGTGTTAGTCTGAAATAACAACAAAGCTTGTGGCACCTTCAAGATAAATACGTTTATTGTGGCATATGCTTCCATGATTCAGGGCCCATTGCATCCGATGTATGAAATTTAGGTGACAGGAAAAAGGTATACCTAAAGCTACAAATGGTAGAAAGATTGGTCTGTGTTATTACAAAGAGTTGGGTTTCTCAGGGCAAGGTGTGTAATAACATTAAATTCCAAAGTACAGAGGAAAACAAGATGTAGTCAAAAGAGTAAACAACCCCATCAGGATGGGTGTGGACCACCTTGTTGTACATAAGCCTGGAGGAGGGGCAGCTATTTTTTGTGTGCGCTAACTGCCCCAAGTCGTATATGATCTAACAGAGCAATCCTGTGCCACGTGTGCCGCAGCAGCCAGCTGCCCTGTGGCTATGGCGGCGCTAGACTATTCACTAAGGGGATAAGTTACGCTGCAACCAGAAGACAAAGTCGGTGTTTTCTGTTCATAACCAGGGTAGCATCTATAGTCCAGGGCTCTTTTTGTAGAAAAAGCCTAGCAGGAACTCATTAGCATAATAGGCCACACCCAACAGCAGAAACGCGTTAGCATATTAGGCCACGCCCCTGACAGCACAGCTCATTAGCACATTAGGCCGCATCCCCATGTTACCAGAAGTGTGGTTATCCAGCCACACCCACCTTTTGCTTGTTATTCTGTTACCTTGTTTGTTGTCAAAACCCAGGAACCCTTTGCATGTTAGGCCACACACCCCCTAATGTAGCCAATCCTAATGAGTTTCTGCTGTTGGGTGTGGCCTATTATGCTAATGAGTTCCTGCTGGGCGTGGCCAGCTTGGGAGCCAGCCGGAACGCCGTTCCTGTATGTTCATGCCCCAAAATAGCCCTGATAGTAACCATGCAACAGCATTCAATGGAGGCATTGGGTGGAGGCGGTGGCACTGTGATGGACAGGGCCACCAGAACCAATCAGGGGCCATGTGGCAAGGGTGTGAAGTCCAGTTTCCATCTCAGGCAGGGTGTAGAGAGGGGTGGGTCACAGAAGGGACCGACTCCTGTCAGCAGATCTGGGGTTGCTGATAGTGGGGAAGGGGGTTCAAGCTGTCCATTGTCAAGGGCGCTCCCACACCACCCCTACCAGTGGCAGAGCAGGAGAGGGGCCACCAGGGTGGGCTCAGATGTAGGGGCATGCAGCACCACCCACAGATCCCCCAGTTCCCTCCTCTATGGAGCAGAGGTGGCCTTGGACTTGAATGACCGTCATTCCACTCTGGGCTCTGTCGTTCCTGTTCCAGAGCAATCAGTGCTCAGAGACTGTCATTCCAGATCCATTCTGCTTTCATCATTCCTTCCATGGGCAGTGATGCAGTTGTGACGTATTGCAATGAAACCGTGCAGGTCATTTGTCATCCCTGCATGCCAGTATGTCCAGTGGGCATACCCTCCCCCAAGCCCCACCGCCTCCAAAAATATTGAGTCCTCCTGCTGCATTGGTTCCCCCTCAGCCATTGACAGGGGACCCCGTGATCAGCTGACCCCCTCAGCGTTACCTTCACAGGTATCTTCCCCCAATGGCACAAGCCCCCTCCCTTCCTGAGCAGACACACAGTAATGAGTTCCATTCATTCACTCAATTTGTTTCTGACCTTGCTCCCCTAAGTGGCTTATATCATCCCCCTCTCCTTCATTTCATGCTCACGACAACCTGTGAGGGTTGGTTAGGCTGAGGGTGTGCATCTGGCCCAAGGCCACCCACCGAGCTTGCCTGGTACAAGTGGGGAATGGGATCTGGGTCTCCCACATCTAGTCTCACACGCTCACCACCGCACCAAGCTGGCTCACACACCCAGACCACCCTCTGGCCCCTCCCCCCTCCCACAGGATCCTGCGAGGTGCAGGAGGGAACCTGTCCATGCCACTGGGCCCCTGCTATGTTTAGTAGGTGACTATGACCAGTGCGGCCTGCACAACCATCTGCAGGCACCCAAGAGCCCTCCCTCTTAGACATGTCCTTGGGAAGCCCTCAGGGGGAGTTACAGATGGGCTGGGGAGGGATTGGGGCAGGGAGGGGTGTTGGAGCTCCTGTCATGTAGTAAAAAAAAACAAACAGCAGAGACACAGCTGTGGCACAACACAGACTTCATTGCACTGCAAGCCGTGGCAAGATGTGAAGACTCCTTTCGCTTCCTCCCTGGGGCCAAAGGAAAGCGCACCAAGGATCCCCGGCCTGGCTGGCATCTAAGTGGGATGGTGTTGCAGGTGGAACTTGGAAGGGCTGGCCGGGTGCTACACTCCACTTCAGGAGGAGGGCTGGAACAGTGGACTGAGCAGAGGGGAGAGGCGGGACTTGCCACACCCACAAGTCTCCCTGTTGAATCTCCACCTGCAGGCAAATAAAACAGAGATACGTCCATCCATGGCAAGTGCCATGACAGGCTCAGCCATGGATGTGCTATGCTGACAGGGTCTGCAAATGCAACCCCTGAGGCACATGATGGTACCATCCAAATTACACTCACCTGTCCTGTGTTGAAGGGCTCATGGACTGCTGGCAATCCATCCACAGCAGCCCCTGCAGCTGTTGCTCAAGGCTCTGATCCTGCAAGGAAATGAGTTAAAGGGCCACACGACGAGCTGATTCACCACATACAATCCCCCCCCCCGACACACACCAAACCACAGACATGCCCTGTCCTCTGCTGAGGGTGGGGACCAAGAAAATTACAGAGCATCCCCCCTCCCCCCGGAGATCTCCCAGGAAACATTCCTGGGATCTTTTCCCATGGCAAGTCAGGGGCCATGATGCTGTGTGGCGGTGGCCTGTGCTGCCCCTGCATGAACTCAGTGCTGGGCTTGAGTGCAGGAGATGCTGTCCCGGCACCCATCCTCAAGCGAGGGGAGTGGCGGAGCAGGTTTGGGATCCTTACCCTTGCTTACCTGTCAGTGTGTGGTTGCCCCTTTTGGTCAAACCTCCAAAGGTGAGGTACCCGTTAGCGTTCTGAAATGGGGGGAGGTCAGCCACAGAGTATGGACTTGGCTCTCCTCCTCGGGTGTTAGTGCTATGCGCTCGCCCTGTAGTGCCAAGTGCCCTCTCTGTGCTTTTCCTACCACCCAAGGACCTCACCGCTTGCTCTAAATCTGCATGGCAGGGAGTTCTGAGATGGAGTCCTGTGCTGTGCACCCTAACTACTGCATTGTAAGATGTCCTGGCTGAAGTTTTTGTGAGGGGGTGCGATTGGGTGCTGAGGAACCCCCTTGTATAAGATCTTTAAAAGAGATCATTGTCGGACTGTATATCTTGAGAAACTAACTACTTTGGAGCTGAGAAGGGCTTTTACTGCCCTAAGGTTCCATGTCCTACCCTCAATGGTTTGTATTGGTCGCTTTCTGGGTGCCCCTGCCGCTTCTAGAATATGCCTATGTGGTATGGATGAAGTGGATGATGTCAAGCATTACATTCTGAGATGTTTATGGCACGAATCACTTAGGCAAAGGTTTATTTATCCTATTGTACCTCTGTACAATGGAATTGCTGAGCAGGATTTGACCGTGTTCTTGCTTTCTGATACTGATGCACATGTTACTAGCAGAATGGCTTTGTTTGCAGTGGCGGCAAAAAAGATAAGACGGGGTCTAGGACTTACTGCAAGTTATTGATGTATATTTCTGTTGTGCTTTGATTTACTTTGTGTTGTTATGGCCAATGGCTAAGACAATAAACGAAACTTGAAACTTGGGTGCTGAGGAGGGGGCTCTGCCGCCAAGGGGAGGGAGGTGATTGGCCGAGCCCGTAGTCAGCATCCTAAGCTCCTCCAAGCCTAATTGGTGAGGCTGCAGCAGTGGGGGACGGCTTGAGTTCCCAGTTCAGTTGGCGCCTATGGGCCACGCCATGGTTTTTGTTGGCATAACTTTCTGGTTCCAGAATGTTTCCACGTCTAACGTTGGACTTGTTTCCATTTACTCTCTTGCGTGGAGGTGTCCACCGCAAATGACATTGCTGGTACCTGATAGCATAAATGGTGTTGGAAGTTCTGCTGCAAATGAGACCTTGATGGCTTATTAGCCATTGGGTCCTTGGACAGGGTTACATGAGATCAGCAGAGAGTTGGCGCTGATTGTGATTCAGCAAATGTCACTGATCTTTGAATCTTTTAATTTAAAGCAGTGTCAGAACCTTCCCAATTCTTTGATGCTTCCTGTGGCTGCCGAATAGAGGAGTCTGAAGACGAGTTGTTAAAACCCTCAGCCTTTATGAAAATTACCTTCTTTTGGTAGAACAGGAGTTTCAGATGCTTGTAGTTCCTCTTCCCCTATGAGTTCTTCAAGAATACTCCATTGTAACTCACCTGTTCTTCATGATGAATTATCAAAGGTGCATAACCATATAAAACATCCAGGTTATTCGTCAACATTCGGCGTATAAAGATCCATCACTGTCGCCTGTCGACTGCAGATTGCTCATTTGTCATGTCAGTAAGCCTTTATGCCACTACAGTTCCATTAACTTCTGTCACCAAACATGGTAATCCTCTGAAAACATATTTGTACTAAAGAAATTGGCATTATTTCCTCTGCTTTTATTTATTTAGCTGCTGGAGCTTTGTGGCCTCAAGATACTGCCATCATAAATCCACAAGATGCTTTGAAGCATCAGTTGTATCGAAATCCATCTTCATATTAATATTAACCATAAGGAAGGGAAGAGGAGGCACCTGCCTCTCCTGCGGACTGGCTCCCTGCTTGATGGAAACTTCAGCCATGCCTCAGTCGGATGGGGCAGTGTTATGTGTTGAAGTGTGAGACCAGACCACTGTCCTAGGGTGAAAAGTACGCAAACGGAGAGTGATTTCAGCAAATTGTACTTTATTCTATCCGGAACAAGACGACTTTGGCCGGCTCGCAGGCCGGCTTATATCCCCTGAAAAACCACCACCCAAAACACACCCCTACTTCCCTATAGGTTATTTACAGTGGCCGAGAGTCCCATAGGCTCTTGGCCGGGAACCTAGCCCCCTGATTGGAGCGAGCTAGGATCCGCATAGTCTATTGTCTCTTGGAGCGAAGCTCGACGTTTGTCTCTGGACTTGTCTGCACTTGTCTGGACTGGATACATTACATAGGGGATGGGGGTCTGCTTTCAAGAGTAGGAGGACAGAGGGACAGTGATAGAGTTCAGAAGCCTCCCTCTACCTGTGAATGGCCTTTCCACAACTCCTTTTCAGACTTCCTCCC
>NW_015177103.1:64704-76674 GCF_001447785.1 Gekko japonicus | reverse complement strand
TCCCTCCGGCCCCCTCACCCCCATGATCGATCTGAGCCGGCATCTCCCCGTTTGAGACCCAACAGCAACCGGTGGTTGACTGTGTCGCCCACACACATTGTTCTGATTGCAACAGTTAGCTCCTCCTGTTGGATTTTCTGCTCCAGGCTCTCGTCGACTCAGGGAAGGAGTGAGGGAGGTGTAATGCCAATAAAGGTCTGTGTGTTTGTGTGTGTGTGAGTGAGGGAGGGAGGGAGGAAACTTGATCCCCACTCTCCTTTTTTTAAAAAACAAAACACTGCAGCTTTTCTAGACCTTTTAGTGTCTATTAACATTGGGGTTCTGGCTCGCCTCAGAGGAAGGCTCTAGTGGAGGCTGTGTGGGTGCATGCCCGGCAGACTCCCCTTGCCCTGGAGCCTTTGATGTAATTAGCCGGTGGGCCTCCCCAAGGCCCCCTCCCAAAAAAATCCCTAGCTACGGGGCTGTGTGCACCCCCTTTGCTTTTCAGATCTGATCCCCCATCTCCACTGCCTCTTTCTGCATGGGACAGTCCTGTGCTTATAGGGTTGCCATCCTCCAGGCGGGGCCTGGGGATCTCCCGCTTTTACAACCGGTCTCCAGCTGGCAGAGATCAGCTCCCCTGGAGAAAATGGCTGTTTTGAAGGGTGGACTCTATGGCATTGGGCCATGCTGAGGCCCCTCCCCTCCCCTCCCCAGACCCCGCCCTCTCCTGGCTCCACCCCCCAAAGTCTCCAGGGATTTTCCAACCTGGTCTTGGCAACCCTATGTGCTTATCTAATCTTATTGTATCTCTTACACGATGCCCCCACATGGCCTCTGTGGAGCTCATAGCAGCATCCATGGAAATAACCTTCTGAACGTAGGCTGTGCTGAGTGAGAGTGATTGGCACGATGAGATTCATAACTGAGTGGGGATTTGTACCCATGTCTGCACAGTCCCAGGTTCAACATTCAAAGCGCTAAGCCTCAAACACAAGGAATTGCTGCCATCATGAGAAGTTTGGGCTTCAGAAATAAGGACATGTTGCAGAGCCTTAGACCGGAGGATACATGTGTATGTGTATGCATGCATAACCACTAGGGTTGCCAGGTTGTATCTTCTCCCCAGTGGGGGGATGGGGGGCATTCTGGGACTGGATTTGGGGGCCATCCCCGATACAATGACATCATGCAGAGTGACGTCATCACATTGGGGATGTAGCGCCACACGTGCACACACACCCTGCTTTTCTCCAACCATTTAAAGGGAACCTCCCCTTTTAATGGTTGGGGAAAGAGCGGGCACCACATGTGCCTGCCTTGCGAGTCGGGAATTCGCAGCTTGCAGGGTAAGGGATATGCAGGCCATGGAGGACTGTTGGGGGCAGGGCTTCCCCCACTGGCCAGCTGGCTGGCATCTGGGGACCCCCAAAAATTGGGGGATCCCCTGCCCCAACCTGGGGACTGAAATCCCTAATAACCACCAATATTGAATCAACTGATCGATAGCAAATCTACCTTGAAATAGGTGACCGCAAGCATCACAGTCTCCACACTGTGACATGAATGGCTCCCTGGATGCTAGAAAGCCAACTGTGTGTGAAGGCGACTAAATGAATAAATCAAGGTTCTGGTGGAATCAGAAATCAGGATCAGGCTGTTCTCCATTTTCACTGTCTGCCGCCCTTCCAATTATCATGGTGAAAAAATGGTACTAATATATAATGCCTTTGAGAAAATGTGACCGTCATCATTAACGGGACCATGGTGAGCTGATGGTGCTTGTTTGCATGTGACTCCCACTGGGCCTGGGACCAGGGGTCCTCTGCTCCTTCTGCTTGTTGTCTTCAAGTTTGTTTTCCCTAACCTCTTTTATTCCTGTGTAGAAGAAGCACAAAGTCATTGATATCTGCTTCAGAAGTGACAGAATTCCAGAAGGGTAGCCATTTTTAGCCTTCTGTACTCCAAACAACAGTCTTAACTCGTTTATGGCCTAAGAGTTCATGAGCCCTGACCTGAGTAGCCCAGGCTAGCCCAATCTTATCAGATCTGAGAAACTAAGCAGGGTCAGCCCTGGTCAGTATTTGGAAGGAAGACCACCAAGGAATACCAGGGTCACGGTGCAGAGGCAGGCAAGGGCACACCACCTCTGAATGTCTCTTGCCTTGAAAACCCCATGGGGTTGCCATAAGTCAACTGTGACTAGACAGCGAAGAGAGAGAGGGAGCCATGAGCTAGTGCACATTAGAACTGACAAAGATAGTTCAAAATAAGAATTGTGTCCCAATAAATGTGTTAGCTTTGGAGGTGCCACTGCATGAGTTGGCTGTTTCCACCATGGCAAACATGGTGCTCCAGCAAAGTGGTTTTAGACAGGTATCTGGCTCTGTGTAGTGGTAACACCACCCATGATCATATTGGTCTGAGCAACACCTCTGAGTTACTAGGCATCTGTTCATCCATCAGCCTCCATTTTCTCCCCACCCTTTCCCCAAGAACTCAAACTGACATATCTGGTTCTCCCCGCCTTCCATTCTATCATCACAGCAACCCTGTTAGAAATAGGTGAACCTGAGAAGGCATGGCTGGCAGAAGGTTAGCCACTAAGTTTAATGGCCGAGCATGTATTTGAACCCATTTATTTTTCTCTAACCATTACATCACACTGGCTCTCAAGTTCACTATTCATATGCAAGCTTGATGCACGAAAGAAACAACACAAAAAGAGTTTGCCTCTGCGGGGCGAAACCCAGTCATGGATTTGAGCTGACTTTGAAAAACAGCTCGATGGTGGAAAACGTTGAACATCATTAGTACTCAGTACAAGTCATGTGGAGTGGAGGGTGCCGAAATCCTTGCAGGACGGGGATCTAACTGTTCTGCTTCTGGCTTATTAACCTTCTAGGGTACTGCAGATACCTAATTAGGAGCTGTGAAGGGAAGTTTGGTTTTTCTCTCCGGCTCAGAGCTAATAAAGGAAAGCTGTAGATCAGTAGAAAGACCAAATGAGCTGTCAGGCGGTTAGATGTACACAGCATGCAAGAACCTTAAAAAAAAAAAACTACCTTGCTTGCAACAGATTGTAATTATAGTCAGTAGCTTTAACATGTCTTTAATGACGGAAGGTAAGTGTAGAATAAGCACAAATAAAATGTTAATCTTCAGACTGCTAATTAATGTAAGAAATCAGTTCTAAAGATAGGTGAAGTCTAAGAGTGTGTTGTTTTGTTTTTTAAAAAGATCCTGTTGCAGGAAAACAGCAGTCAATGTATTGCTGGAATTGATTATATCCAATTAACAAACAATTATCTGTTGGGTCTTATTTACTCTTTGGGGACAGAGTTTCATGGCACGAGGTAGGTTTGTTTATCCTCCCCCCAAATTCCCATAGTTGGTTATATCGCCAACATGTTTGATGATGATATTGTGAGCAACAAATTGGTGAGCTGTTGATGCCGGTTCCTTCCAAATGTCCTGGGCAAAACTGACAATCTCTCCTTATATATAATTCCATTTTCGAGTGGCAAAGTTCTATGCATGCCAAAATCAGTTGGCTGCCTGAACTGCCACTCAGAAGGCACTGGCTGCATTGGCTGCCTGGGTTGTTGAGTCCCGCCCACAGAAGTAGTGGCCAGCATCTCCGGCTCAGTGTGCTTGAAGCTGACAGAAGGGATGGAGGGCCCCCCCCCGCGGGGCTGGGGATGGCTAGGGCCTCCTTCCCCATAGCTCACGCGCAGTATTGGAGATGGGGAGGGGGTCCTTGCTTTGGTCCTCTCCCACAGCCCCCTCCATCCCTCACGTGCCCCATACATGGAGCGAGGACCCAGTGAGCAGCAGCCGGTTCCCCCCTCATGCCACCACCTCCCCAGCTGCTCACCTCTCCTCCCCACCTCCAGCCTCTTGAGCTGGCTCCACCTCACATGCCGGCTCTGTTGCCCACCTTGCACTGTTTACAATGGCTGCGAGTCAGAGCAGGGCGGGGGGGGAGGACAGAAAAGCTGCACAGCCAGAGTTGGGGGGGCTGCCAAGGTGGAGGAGAGGGCCACCCACGGCAGCGGTGGTCTGGCCATGGCACTCTGGGGGAGGAGGACGGGCAACTGCTGCAGGCCAGAGCACTCTCCCTGGCCCTCTTTCTAGAGCTCGTTTCATTTCTTTCTGCAATGGGCCTTATTACTAGTATTGTAATAATGGAGGAATGACCACCACCCCCATTTACACGGGCCAGATTTCTGCTGATCATCTGTTGTTGCAAACAAATGGCATCCGCTCAACCTTCTTTGGAGAATGTGATAAATGCTATCTCAATTTAAGAGAAAGTAAAAAAAGAGATATTACCAAAAAACGTACATATCTCATCTAGTCTTAAAATAGCAAGTTATGTTATCAGGAGGCTACGTAGACTGACATCGACCAGAACGCAAAACATTCAAAACATCTTTTTGGTTGTTCACATTTGATGGTATTTGGTCACATAATAATAAACAAACACGGGAATGTATTAATTATAAATTAATCCTGCATTAAATTCCTCAGTTGTCCTCCTTGTTTGCATTAGTTTAGAATGGACTTGTAATACAGTCACAAATATGTGAAATCCCTCTAGCCTTTGAACGAGTTAGCTAGATACATAATTTATCTTAGCTAATGTACTTTTGAAAGCATCAATAGAAGAAAACTTCCGGTTTTAAAAGATCCATAAGCTTGAAGCAAATGCTAGTGTCATCATGGTTTAAGGAGTTTTAGCCTATGTCAGTTTCTTTCTCAGCGCTCTCAAGCTCCTGTTCTTCAATAGGATAAGTTCTACAAGATAAAAAACGCTTTGACTAGTGTTGTCTAATTAGCCAGGGTGGGGCCAGTGGGTGTACTCCACCTAAAAGTCCCCCCCCCAAAAAAGTCATGAAAACATAAGAAGAGCTTTGCTGGATCAGACCTGTGGTCCATCTAGTCCAGCATCCTGTCTCACACAGTGGCCTCAACCATTTCCTCTGGAGGGCCAACGACGGGGCATAGAGGCCAAGGCCTTTCCCTGATGTTGCCTTCTGGCACTGGGATTCAGAGGATTAGTGCCTCTGAACATGGAGGAGGGTTTTCTAGTCCCCATGGCTAGTAGCCACTGATAGACCTAGCCTCAATGAATCTGTCAAATCAATCCTCCATGAGTCTTGGTTTATGAGAAGAGATAAGGACCACAAGCTTATTTTCAGCTAACTTTCTTGTTCTGGCTGTGAAGGGGGCAAAGGATAACATAAACTAGGGACAGCCTAACTTCTTCAGCCTGAGGGTTGAATTATTCCTCACCATTCTGCCCTCCCTTGCAAATTGGTTTCAGAGTTTTTTCTGTGCCTGGAGGAGGGAAAAATCTATATCATATCAAGATCGGCTTTTCGAATGCAAAGATCCAACCAATAGTGTGTTCATTCATGGGGCATGATTTGCATGCAGTGAAGCAGGCCAGAAAAAAAAAATCTTTGGAAGGTACTTATCCCTATGAAGCAAATGAGGCCCAGACATGAAATCAGCCATGTTTGTGGATAATCAATGTGGATAGAGGTATGCAGAATGTTGCTAGCAAATAATATTCTTCTGATATGCTGGTCTGTCACCCTTTCCTGGGAGAGTCAGATTAGAATCCATACCCAGGGATAAAATAGGATTATCCTTTGATAACTGGAGGGAGCAAATACTACCTTCCTGCAACTCCTGCAGTAAACTAAATCTGTTACATGATTCCACATTGGCTTAAAAAGTCAGGATCAGATTTACTCATTTTAGTAGCTAAAGGGCTACTGTTATCAAAGGGACACTCCCTTTTATGACTCATATTATCTCTAGCTATAATCCCTTCCCCCAACAAAAGGAATAAAATATAAGTAAATAAAAGGTTTAAATATGGTTAATAATACGATAATTAAAGGGATTTAATAGATTCTATACCCAGATTTGCAACTGAATTAATATTGATTATCCCATAAAACCTGTATTTATCTCTTCTGGTAATCAGATTCTACTTCTCCGAATTGGTCAGTAGGCAATCAGTGAGTAAGCAATCTCCAGAACATAACCCTTCCAACTTACCCAGCTTTTGTTAGCAAATGCCAACCTATAATTGACAATTAGTTTCTTTTCCTCTAAAGCTAGAAGGGCAATCACCCCCAACCTCTGTACATTATTGTAGTGAGCAATTAGTAAGTAGTGAACAATTAGTAAGAAATTAGTGAGAAAACAAGAAAGTAAAATAACAAACTTGTTTCCCTTTGAAGAAGAAATAAGAGGAAATGAAAGTGAAAAGGAGAGGGAAGGAAGGGCATCTTTCTGGTGCTTTGGAATAAACACTTAGGTGTCGCACAGCTCAAGATAAGCCTCTCTGTCTGGCTTGCTAGCTAATCAACCAAAGTAGTTAATTAACTATTGGGAGCTACTGAGATGAGTTAAGAGAACAGGAAAACTCCTCCACAGCTCCCCACCTTCCTCCACCCACTTCCAAAACTCCCTTTCCTCGCTACCACTACATAACGGTCAACATGGTAGATTCAGGTGCGTAGCTGTGTTGGTCTGAAGCAGCAGAACAAAGTCTGAGTCCAATGGCACCTTTCAGACCGACAAAGTTTAATTCGGGGTATAGGCTTGTGAGGGTACACACAGAAACTTCTATCCAGAATTAAACTTTGTTGGTTTTAAAGGTGCCACTGGATTCAAACTTCAGTCAACATGATAAAGTGCTTAAAAATAAAGAATAGCAATAGTATCTTTTTTTAAAAATATAAATTTTATTTATTTATTTTTTGTAACTTACATCATCAATAGTACATTTCAAAGCAAATTATAGAGACTTTATAGTCAGAGCAGAATGTAACAATACAGCATTGAAATCTTATTATGCCAACCAAAATTGGGTATATTGAATTTTAATAGAAGATAAAGGTGCCTGTATATACTGGATTATAGATTATTCTTGTAGTAAAACAGGAAAATACTGACTATCTGTAAAGCACATTATTTTTTAATTATATGATAGTAGTTTAAATTTGACATCTCTAATTGTTTCCCAATCAAATTTATATGTATTGATTTTGTCTAGGATAGGATACCAAATATTTAGCGGGTTCATTATTTCACATTCTGTTTGGTCTTCAGTGTGAAAAATATTGAAATTTTCTAGCATGAACCGATCCCATACCTTGTGTATCCAGTGTTGTATATTTGGGGGATTTTTGTCTTTCCATTGTTTAGCTATTAGGATTTTCGCACCAGTGAGCAAAAAAATTATCAATTTTCTACTAGATTTAGGAGGAGCGTCGTTTGGCCATAGATTTAGTAATATCAGAGTGGGATCCAGGGGTAATTCCCAGCCTGTCAAAATTTCAATTTTTTGAGAGATTTGTGACCAGAATTTATTAATATATTTACAGGACCACCAACTATGAAAGTAGGTGGCTCTTTCTCCGCATCCCTTCCAACATAATGGTGAAAGGTGTGGGAGCATATGTGGAATAGCAATAGTATCTAAAGCAGATAAAATATAGCTAAATAAAGTAAACGCTCTGCTCATGCAGCCTGGGTGCTGCCTATGTGGAACCACTCTCCAGATACAGGTATGCACTTGCCACGTATCATCCCCAAACACATTCCAGTTTTGGGCTTTATATATATATGATATTTACCCCGCCCTTCCCACCAAGGCAATCTCAGGGTGGCTTACAGAAAAATAATAGATAAGACAACAATATAAATATCAGTATAAAATACACAATAAGTTATTAAGAAGAAGAAGAGATTGGATTTATACCCTACCCTTCACTACCCAAAGGTGTCTCAGAGCGGCTTACAAACTCCTTTTCCCTTCCCCTCCCCGCAACAGACACCCTGTGAGGTAGGTGAGGCTGAGAGAGCTCTTGACAGAAACTGCTCTTTTTTCAAGAACAGCTCTTATCAGAACTACGGCTTGCCCAAGGTCATCCAGCCAGGTGCAAATGGAGGAGTGGGGAATCAAACCCGGTTCTCCCAGATTAGAGTCCGCGCACTTAACCACTACACCAAACTGGCTCTCAAAACCATTAACATAACGATGGCGGTACAGCTGTAGTAAAGTGCATTCAGCAGTGCACCCATTATCGACGGGCTCAGGCTGGAAGTAGAATTGTGACAGGGCATGGATGGTAAAACGCAGCTCCTTACCTAAATGCCTGGCGGAAGAGCTCCGTTTTCGTGGCCCTGCGGAACTGTGAAAGGTCTCACTGTCTGTGAAAGGTCTCACAGAGACTCAAGGCAGATTACACACAGTAGACAAAATGGGATGTTCAGTGGCTACAATCGACAAAATGGGATGTTCAGTGACTAAGGCATTAGGAGGTTTTTTTGAAATCTGGACCTTCCAGAAATAAATAAAGCGTAGCATAAGTAATCACATGATGCATTAAGCATTACAGATATTATGTAAATAGGATCCTGCTTAGAATACAAGCTATACACAGCAGTATAGACCACAATCCCTAATAATTTATCCAAGCAACTTTCTAAATTTTTGGACCATGCACCCTACTGCCTGCACAGAAAAGCCCTCTTGAATAGTTCAGTTTTGCCTGGTTTGTGGATAGCCAGGAGAGAGTGGGAGTTTTCTTGACCTTTTTGGACAGGCCATTCCGCAAGGTAGGAGCCACAGTGGAGAAAAGCACTTGTACGGGCAGTTGTTGATTTTGCCCATTTGCAGGTCGGCACCTGTAGAAGCCATTGTGGACTTGAGCAAAGTTGTGGCAGTGGAACGTTGGGAGAGAGGCCCGCAAATAAGAGGGGCCAAGGCCAGGCAGGGCTTTGTATGTGATAGCCAGTACCTTAAACTGAGCCCAATAACAGATGGGCAGCCAATGGAATGTCTGCAGAATGGGAGTCATATGCCTGCTCCATCAAGCTCCAGTTAATAGCCAAGCCACAACATTCTGGACTGGTTGGAGTTTCTGAGTCGATTATGAGGGGAGATCAATGTAGAGGGCATTAGATTAATCTAGTCTCGATGTTACTGTGGCTTGGATCCAGTTGACCAGGTCAGCCATACTAAGGTAAGGGGCCATCTTACGGGCTAGGCCGAGTTGGTAGAAAGCCTTCTTTGCATCTGCGTTAACTTGCTTCTCCAATAATAAAGCTGGATCCAGTATGACCCCAAGGTTTTGAGCTGGGACTGCAAGGGTGAGTTGAACTCCATCAAAAGTGGGGAGGACAGTGCCCTTCAAGACCTCTTCCTTCCCAGCCAACATTACCTCTGTCTTTTCAGGGTTTAATTTCAATTTGTTTGCTTTTATCTATCTAACCACTGTGGCCAGGCAGCAATTCAGGACCTCTAGTGCAGCACCAGGGGATTTGGGTAAGAATATATACAGCTGAGTATCATCAGCATATTGATGACAACCAACCCCAAAACTACAAAGGATTTGTCCTAAGGGCTTTACGTAGAGAATGAAAAGCATGGGGACTAGAATTGCACCCTGTGGAACCCCACAAGATAGGCTGGTGACAAATGGTTTCCAATAGCAACCCTCTGAGTCTGATCCATGAGGAATGATTTGAATCGGTTCAAAGCACTTCCCCTGATACCTACTTCTGCCTCCACGCATCTCAACAAGATGGCATGATCTCGTGTATCAAATCCAATAACAGTAACAGGGAGGCTTGGCCTTTGTCTACACTCAGATGGGGGTTGTCAAGTAAAGCTTTCAGAGCAGTGTCTGTCCCACAGCTTGGCCTGAAGTTGGATTGAAAAGGGTCTAGGGCAGATGAGTTATCCAAGAAGACTTGGAGCTGTTTTGCTACCGCTCTCTTAATCACTTGCCCAGGAAGGGTAAATTAGAGATCGGACAATAATTGGCCACATCATTTTTTTCTGTAGGGATTTTTTAAAGTAGAGGACGAACAACCGCCTCTTTGAGTGGCTGAGT
The DNA here is from genome assembly GCF_001447785.1 of Gekko japonicus. Lineage (NCBI taxonomy): Eukaryota > Metazoa > Chordata > Lepidosauria > Squamata > Gekkonidae > Gekko > Gekko japonicus. The sequence continues at coordinate 66,769 of NW_015177103.1, read as the reverse complement.
GAAGGTGCTCTGAGTTAGTGACTGATTGATAATAGATGCTAAAGGTTTGTTGATGTAGTCGTTACATGATCTTATCAGCCAGGATGGACAAGGCTCCAGGGTGCAAGCAGTAGCCTTCAGAGATCTTGTCCACATCCATCACTTGAACTGGGTCAAAATAATCTGTAAATAGCCCAGGCAGTGTATTCGGTGTTTCTTCTGGTGTACCTGTGTTATAACTGACATCCAGATCAGAGTGCATTCTTGATATTTTAATCAACAGAAAACATGGCAAAGGTATCACAGCTAATTGTTCCTGGGACAATAGAATTTGAATCACTGGTGGACCCCTGATGGGACCCCCACTGGTGGACCTCCTGATGGCACTGGTATTTCTGGCCACTGTGTGATACAGAGTGTTGGACTGGATGGGCCTTTGGCCTGATCCAACATTGGCATCTCTTATGTTCTTAAGATCAGATACAGCCATCGGTAGTTGCTGAGCTACCTTGAACAATTGGGCTGAACATGAACTGGCTGATGTTAGTCGAGAAATAGCCTTTCTTTGCCACCATCACCACCATTTCATAGTTACTGCCAGGGCTATTTTTGGGCAGGAACGCACAGGAACGGAGTTCCGGCTGGCTCCTGAGTTGGCCAAGCCCAGCAGGAACTCATTAGCATAATAGGCCACACCCAACAGCAGAAACTCATTAGGATTGGCTACATTAGGGGTGTGTGGCCTAACATGCAAAGCAGTTCCTGCTACAAAAAAAGCTCTGGGTTTTGACAACAAACAAGGTAAACAGAATAACAAGCAAAAGGTTGGTGTGGTTGGATGACCACACTTCTGGTAACATGTGGGTGCGGCCTAATATGCTAATGAGTGGTGCCATCAGGGGTGTGTCCCAATATACTAATGAGTTTCTGCTGCTGGGTGTGGCCTATTATGCTAATGAGTTCCTGCTGGGCTTTTTCTACAAAAAAAGCCCTGGTTACTGCTCACGTCTTCAGATAGCTGAAGAAGTGAGCAGTGACTCACAAAAGCTCCTCTCCTGCCACATATTTTGTTAGTCTTTAAGGTGCTGCTGGACTCCTGCTCTTTCCCACTGCTGCAGACAGACTAACACAGCAACCCATCTTGATCTAACTTCATCGTTAAATTGCCTGGATGTGTCTATTGGTGATGAACATCCTGCAACCTCTGCTGCCAGATGCTGAGGGTGACCATTTTATCCATGACTAGAACTGGACTGGAGCTATGATTTAAGCCCATTGATAAAGATATCACGGGGAACTGGTTTTCATACTATGCATAAGAAGGGATAGAGAAGGAATGAGGACATGCAGACACACTGAGCACGCCGTTTTTTGTTCCCGCTGTGGCAAATTGGTGTTCAATTGTGGCTTAATGTGTTGACTGAGTGTGGCCATTGTCACAAATACTGGATTTCATCCAACAGGTTTTGGACAATATAACATTATGGTCTGTGTGGCTCAAGTATATACAAAGTCAAGACCTGAGTGTTCCACAATGTTGCTTGCTTTTATCTATGCTTTTATCTATTACCCTCAGAGAGTAATAAAAGACAGGATCAAAGATCACTCACCTTTAAACTGTAAACTCAGTTGTATCTTATTTTTAGTTGTGTATTATAGCAGCCTATAAATAACTAATTGCATAAAATTGCCTTGTTAGTCTCTAGATGGCAGCTCTAATTAAGAGCACCAGAGACGTTTAGGGGCTTAGAAACGGACGGCATGTAATTTTCTCTTTCACAACCATAAAATTAACCAATTTGATTCACTTTTCCTATTAAAAGTTTCATGAGAAACTGCAAGTTCTTTCCAAACACAGTTGGCATGTTTTGTCTCGTTCTGTTCTGTTTTTTTTTTTTTTTCTCTCAGATCTCTCCAGTAGTTTGAGATGTTTTCCCATCTATTAATTCTTTGGAAGCCGAGTTAGAAAAAGTCCATTCGGTTTAAAGGGACTGATATATTCAAAAAGCACAAATAGAACATTTTGACAGTGATCTCCATTGTTGCTGTTACCATCACTACCTAATAAATCCTGACAGAAAGAGTG
>NW_015177103.1:50513-64629 GCF_001447785.1 Gekko japonicus | reverse complement strand
CCAAGGCCAAAGCCCCGCCCCCTGCTTCCGGCCGCCCCGCTTCCAGCCTTCATTCAGCCAGGAGGAGGCAGGAGAAGAGGGAGGGTAAGTTGCTTCCTCCCCGCCTCTCCCCACCCCTGCCTGCCTGGGGCCAGGGAGGGCCTTGGCGGGGCTTCCTCGCACTCCCGCTGGCCTTGCAGGTCCACCGCCAGGCCCCTGATGTCAGGGGGTGTGGCATATGCTAATGAGTTATGCTAATGAGTTCCCCTAGCTCTTTTTCTACGAAATGACCCCTGGAACCAGGGCTATTTTTGGGCAGGAACACACAGGAACGGAGTTCCGGCTGGCTTCTGAATTGGCCACGCCCAGCAGGAACTCATTAGCATAATAGGCCACACCTAACAGCAGAAACTCATTAGGATTGGCTACATTAGGGGTGTGTGGCCTAATATGCAAAGGAGTTCCTGCTACAAAAAAAGGCCCTGGGTTTTGACAACAAAGTAAACAGAATAAGAAGCAAAAGGTGGGTGTGACTGGATGACCACACTTCTGGTAACATGGGTGTGTGTGGCCTAATATGCCAATGAGCTGTGCTATCAGGGGTGTGGCCTAATATGCTAATGAGTTTCTGTTGTTGGGTGTCCTATTATGCTAATGAGTTCCTGCTGGGCTTTTTCTACAAAAAAGCCCTGGACAGAACAATATAACAATGACATCTGTATAAACTTCTAAAACCAGAAAAATTAAAAACTGTTAAGACACAATAAAACATTATAATAATTCCATCTCTCCCACCCAGACTTCCTTTGGTAATCAAGTTATGGCACTGCTACTATTTTCTTCCAAATTTTCTCTGCAGCGAGGGCAAAGAGAGCCACCTTGTATAGAATCTCGGCCGCCACATCTGCTAGTAGAACTAGAATTTTTTTCACTTTCTGTTCTAGTACCTAAGGAGGCCAAGACTGGGTCTAGAAATTTCTTCCTAGGGGATTGGTAGAGTGGACAGAATAACAGGTAATGGCACAGATCTTCTGGCACTGGATCTCCACACGGGCAGAGACGCTGGGCAACAGGCGTGTTGGTATAACGGCCTTCAAGCATTGCTGATTGCATTGATTGGAAGCAGATTGAAGTTAGTGCAGAATGTAGTTTGCTGAGTGAGATCTTTGTTAAATATTGGGCCCTTCAATGATCTGATTTGATCAATTTGTAGCAGCGTGAGGATTTATTTTCTTGGATGACTCACCTATCTTAGGCAGCTTCCTGGATGTATATGTGCTCCCTTCTGTTAAAGTCGGCCCGAAGTGGCCCACGGATTACATCCAGAAGGTTATATATTTGCAATATACTGTTATATTTGGATACCCATTTAGGGTCTTTTAAGCAAGCTAAGAAGCAGCTGCTTGAAAGGTGATCTATAGGTGCTTTCTTCAATTTGTGCCAGTAGTTATAAAAAGCTTTATGGGCACAGGCCCATAGAGAGGGAAGGCCCAGTTCAACTCTTAACAATGCTGCTGGAGTGTTCGCTGGTACTGTTAGCAGCCTTTTCATTAAAAGGTATTGAATTGAATTGTGAAATAACAAAATCCACTTGCAAACGATCGCTGAAGTGGATTGAAACAGCATTGCTTAGCATGTGTGAACGCACAGTGGGGAGACCTCAGTCCGAATCCCTACTCTGCTGTGGAAGCTTCGTGGGTGACCTTTGGCCAGTTACTCTCTCTCAGCCTAACCTGCCTCACAAGGTGGTTGTTGTGTTGAGGAGGATAAAATGGAGGAAGGGGGAAGCTGCTCTGGATCCCCACTGAGGAGAATAATTGGAGAAATATCTTAAAAAAATAAATAAAGTGTGCGTACCCATACCAATCATTCAGTCTTTATCGTACAGTAGATAAAAACAGTATACTCCCAAAGTATAAATGCGCACAGAGAGAGCTGTTGAGCCTTAATTGTTAGAAAGCATAAACTGCAAACCAGGAAGCTCCAGGTTCAAATGTCAAGTCAGTCAATTTATGGAAGTTGTGCTTGCTACAGCAAGTCACTTTATTCAACTTTAGCCACAATTTGTGCTTAACAATAATGGGCAACATTGTACGGTTTACTCAGATCATATAAATGATGGTCTGACATAGGTCCCCTAATAATTAAATAATGTAACTCCACGCCAGTAGAAAGGCCTGAATTTTAAAATAATGTTCCAACGTCAAGTATTCACTGACCTGCATATATATATAAATCACATATACTCACTCCCGTATATATATATATATATATATATATATATATATATATATATATAACCAACTAATGATTCTCTTATTCTCTAAATTGCAAATCATTACACATATTTTTATAGCTGGCTTTTAAAACAACCGAATAGGATAGACTGAGAATGGTTCGCCGCTAAATGGGATTTTGCAGTAGACTTCTGGATATTAGATGTCAGGAACAAGCAACTAATAATGTTATCTTAAGCTGAATTGGTGGTGGTGCCTTCAAGTCACAACCGACTTACAGCGACCCCCTAGGGTTTTCAGGGCAGAAAATGGATAGAGGTGGTTTGCTATTGCCTGCCTCTGCATAGCAATCCCAAACTTCCTTGGTGGTCTCCCATCCAAATACTAACCAGGGCTGACTCTGCTTAGCTTCCAAGGTCTGATGAGATCAGGCTAGCCTGGGCTATCCAGGTCAGGGCAAGTCAAGTTACACTCTTCTTAGTCCGGGCTGCGGTGGCTCAGTGGTTAAGACACTGAACTGCAGGCCAGAAGGTCAGTAGTTCAGCAGTTCGAGACCCAGGGGTGCCGCGTGATGGATTGAGCTCCCGTCTCTGGTCCCAGCTCCTGCCAACCTAGCAGTTCGAAAGCAAGAAACTGCAAGTAGATAAACAGGTCACACTTCAGTGGGAAGGTAACAGCATTCCGTGAGCCTCGGCGTCTAGTCATGTCGGCCACATGACCGCAGAAACGTCTTTGGACAGCACTGGCTCTTCGGCTTGGAAATGGAGATGAGCACCACACCCTAGAATCGGATTCGACTGGCTTTCGAGCAAGGGAGACCTTTACCTTAAGTCCATTGAAGTCAAAGCACTTAGAAAGGTACTGTAAGCAATGTCGTCACCCTGCTGAGTTTTGAGGGGCCTGCAGTCAACCGGTGCCACAAGAGAGAGAGAGGGAGAGAGAGAGGGGGGGGGGGAGAGTGACGGGAGAGAGAGAGAGAGAGAGAGAGAGAGAGAGAGAGAGAGAGAGATGTGTTTGGCATTGTCAGGGTCCCTGGAGAAGTGGAACAGATATTTTCTAAATAAAGAAATGAGTCTGAGCTACTTGCGAGGGAGGGGAGATCATATCAACATACCATTATGCCTGTGTCTTAAATAAAACAAATAACCCCCTGTCTTGTGTAATAATACTATTTACAAAGATGGAAAGTTTAAAATTCCTGTAGAATCCTGAGAGTCGTTAACACAGACAAGCTCTCAGCCCTTCTCAAAACTGGGGCACCCCCATCCTTCTTAAATTCTCAAGTCTCTACAGATTTCCACCATTTCCCCATTTCAATTGCAGCCTTTTGCTCCAAACATCTTCATGGTTGCCAGCGAATATGCAGTCCAACATGAACTTTACAAGGCAGGCAACTCACAGGCCATAAAAATTCTTAATTCTTGTTGAACAGACACAAGTCCCATTTTGCGAGCTGCCAGGGGCACACGGTCCTTACTTCGAGTAACTAGGCCCTCTAAAACGTTAGCTCTTGCTGCATTTTTTTAAACGACTTAAATAGGTGTGTGTGTGTGTTCCTTTTAATTAAGTAAAGCACCACATTCACCTAATTTGCATTCATCGTGGCAAGTTTCCAAAAGAACTCACTGTAATTCAGCCTGAAAAACAAATGGAAATTCAAACGAACCCACCATGAACATAATTAGTATCCTTCTCGTTAAGCTCGAGGAAAGTATTCACAGATCCAGGACGTGTCTTTTTCACGAACGGGTGCTTCCTTTCCAGGCCTGCGCGGACAGCACCTTGTAGCCAGGAAGCTTTATATAATCGCTTTCCCGTGAAAAGCTTCATAAAGATCACATTTTCTTCAAGTAGGGCATGAAAACCCAATTTGCGTTGGCCACACCCCTTCCTCCAATCCAGAAAATTGTCTCTGGATCCAAAATCTCCTGAATAAATATTATTCTTTATTTACCCCACTTATAAAGTTGCAAGTTTCTCTGTTGCAACTGTAGTGAGGTCTTCTGGACTAGGGTCGCCAACTTCCAGGTGGGCCCTGGAGAGCTCCTGGAATTATAAGTGCTCTCCGGTCAACAGAGATCAGCTCCCTCCCCCCCCCCGGAGAAAAATGGCAGTTTTGGAGGGTGGACTCTACAGTATTATACTCCACTGAGGTCCTTCCGAGGGCTCCAACCCCCCAAATATCCAGGAATTTTCCAACCTGGAGTGGGCAGCCCTAACTATGACAAGCAATGGAGCAAGGCCATCGTTTTAATGAGGTTTTCCTGTATGTTCAGGGCCGGCATCAGGACACCCCGCGGTGGGGCGGCTGCCAGGGCCCGTCGCCCCTGTCCCCCACCCATGCACCTCCCCTGCCACCTGCCTGTACCCCTGCTTCCAATTGCCCAGCATCCTTCAGGAAGGGCACGTGGGTGGTACACAGTGGTGGCACGACCTCGTGGCAATGGCAGCAGCACTCCTCCCAGGTGCATGGACTGGCCTGTGCTGTCAGGGAAAGCATGTGCAAGTGGTGCGGGGAACTGAGCACGGATGGTGGGAGGGCTTGCGAGTGGGAGAAGGATGCTCAAGCAGGTGGGGGGCATGCAGGTGTGGGGGTGGGAAGGGAAGGCCTGAGGGGGGCTTTGGTGGTGGGCAGGTGGGAGCCCCTGGGCATTGTCTGCTCACCACCCCCAACAAAAAAACCCCCTGCAACTGGCTCTGTGTATGGCTCTGTAGGAAGCAGTAGGAAAAGCCTGCACATGGTAAATTTTGAACACTACTACATACAGTGGGGATCGTTTCAGGTGGGTAACTGTGCTGGTCTTCCTCCTTCCCTCCCGCAGAGGAGCCAGGAGGACCAGCAGCAGCTTGCCACCTCCCCACAGTGCAGGAGGCAGTTTCCCCAGAGCCCCTGGGGTGCCCCCCCTGGGCTTGCCACAGTAGATCCAGATGCTGCAGGCAGGGTGGGAAAGTTCTGGTTGGTGCCCTTCCACCTCTGGCACCCTAGGTGATTGCCTAGATGTGCTGCTGGATGGGCCAGCCCTGGCCTTTCGTCTTGCATTTTGTACTGTTTGCAAAGTTTGGTGTGCAGCAGAAGACGTTTGGAGCCATCCTTCATATATTGCCAGTATGTTTGGAATATATAGGAAGTTATGTCAACAATGACTGTTGTTTTTATGCGGCCAAAATAGTAAGCATGACCTTAAGGATAGGACAGGATGAGGAACAATGGATATAAATTGCAGGTAACATAAGCACAGATTATATAGCTGATCACTGAATGTTTCCCAGGAATTTATTCCAGGGTCATTCGTCCAGATTTCCGTGGAGATTGTGTTCTGTCTTTTCTCCCTTTCTTCTAAGCTTGGTTTTATGTTTTCAATCTCTCAAATATCTAACAAAGCACGTTCTCAGAAGGCTAAGCTGAAAGTCCCTCTCACAGACTATAACTGTAGTATGTGAGTGTCAGAGAGAGTATATGCTCAGAAGATGCTCAATTTATAGGTTTAGATGTAGGGATCATCAGTGTGGATTGCAGAGCTTCAACCACGGTAGGTTTCTTTTTTGGAATATGGGTTGTTCCAGGAGCTTCCTGATGAACTGATGCACTTTTATTGATTCTATAGTTAACGTCAGGGCTTTTTTTGTAGAAAGAGCCCAGCAGGAACTCATTAGCATAATAGGCCACACCCGACAGCAGAAACACATTAGCATATTGGGCCACACCCCTGACAGCACCACTCATTAGCATATTAGGCCGCACCCACATGTTACCAGAAGTGTGGTCATCCAGCCACACCCACCTTTTGCTTCTTATTCTGTTTACCTTGTTTGTTGTCAAACCAGAGCTTTTTTTGTAGCAGGAACTCCTTTGCGTGTTAGGCCACATACCCCTAATGTAGCCAATCCTAATGAGTTTCTGCTGTTGGGTGTGGCCTGTTATGCTAATGAGTTCCTGCTGGGCGTGGCCAACTTGGGAGCCAGCCGGAATTCCGTTCCTGTGCGTTCCTGCCCAAAAATAGCCCTGGTTAACATGTGTGTTTTTGTTTTAATAAATTATGCCGTGCTTTGCGTCTGCTGCATTTCTGGTTTTTAATAAGAACATATAACCTTCTGGTTGAGAAGGCCACACTAGCTGTTGCCATTTAACAGATGTGAGCCACCTATGCGGGATTTGAATGTATATCTCCAGGTTCAAGCCCATTGTTCTGTCCACATGTGTGATAGACAAATGCAAGTTGTACCGGGTGTTTGGCAAGCGTGCGCTTGTGCCACAGCACTTAAAGTGGAACGGTAAGGATGGGGAAAGAAGCACCCAGGCCAGCTGCCCATGTTAGGCCTGATTTTCCCTGAGACAGTAAGCAAGGTCCTGGGCTGCTGTGTTCCCTCTAAGCTGAGTTAGTGTGAGCTAGCTCCGGCTCACACATTTTTGTCTCAGCTCAGGAAGGATGGCTCCAGAGCAAACTAATTTATGCGGTAGCCAAACCACTCGCTCACAACATTAATTAGGACTGCCAAGTGGGGGCGGGGAAAACCCCGCTTTGGAGGCCCGATTGCCGCTGCCGCGGAATCGGGCCCCGGGGGGAACTCCACCCCCTGAAGCGCAGCGTGGCTGCGTCACCAGAGGTGGTGCAGCCACGTCGCTCACGTTGGGGGCGTGGCCCAGATCATCGGAGGGAAAACTCTATGGTTTTCCCTCCGACGATCTGGGCCACACCCTCAATGTGAGCGACGTAGCACGTCACTTCCTGTGATGTGCTAGCAGCGCGTGCGCGCACCGCCAAGGAGCTCCCGCAGCCCGGCGAGGCTCCCCCGCCGCCAAGGTAAGAAGACTTGGCAACCCTAACTTTAATGCCAGTAGCTCACAAGGAAGAATTTTTGCTCACAAGACTCCACAGCTTAGAGGGAGCGTTGCTGGGCTGTACCACCTGAGATTGCAGGCAGGGACTCTCATGGTTTTTAAAAACCCTGACCACCATTGAGAGTCAGAATGCAGAGCCATAGAGGGCATAAAGGGTATAAGGCTTTAAAGGGCGTAACCCTGCTTAAGATGTACGGTCTTTCATCGTATTTCCTACATCTGTTAATCTTTTTTTTAATTGTCTTATGCAGTGGTCCTCAACATGGTGCCCATGGGCCCTGTGGTGCCTGCCAGTACCTTCCCTGTTGCCCGCCAAGAGTTTTTAGAAAGTGGGCAGGGCCAGGTGGGACCTGTGCCCTGCAGAGCTTCTGATTGGCTGTGCAGATTTAAAGGCATCCTGTTAAACAGAGAAGTTATGCACAGCTGCACTCCCCGACGTTTTGTGGTTGGGTCTACCTCCCGCAGTGGCCATTTTGTTGTTGTGCCCACCGCCCTGCATCAGAATTCTAAAGGTGCCCACAGGCTCAAAAAGGTTGGGGACCTCTGGTCTTGTATTTACAGTTCACTGCCACCAGCTACAATGACGGGTATGGGCTTTTTCAAAAAGGGACTTGAGAAAGAAATGGCCTGTCATTGGCCATTATAGTGGAACCTCTATGGTCAGAGGCAATATACCTGTTGTTAAGGTGACAAACGACAGAGAAGGGCTGCTGTTTCCATATCCTTTGGGGGAGAGGGTCTTCCTCAGAGTATCTGGATGGCCAGTGTTGGAACCAGGATGCTGAATTCAATGTACCTTGATCTGATCCTGCAGAGGTCTTACATTCTTAAAGCAAACATTCAGGATTGCTTGTATCCACCATCATTGTCCCCATTTGTGACTTAAACATGCAGAAGAGGGGTGGGGATGAAGGAAAAACCACCCAAAAGCGTTTGAAATATCCAAACACTGGCCTACACAATTTCCAAAGAACTGAAGGAGGCCCTCCGTTCTGTCTCCTAGCAGGTAGATAAAAATAAGAGCAGATGTTGCTCTGCTGTATGGCCCCCTTTCTGTATGTTTGTTTCTTAGGTATCTCAGGGTAATGGGAAGGGCAATGTTGTCAACTGTATAAATCGTAGCAATTCAACTCTAGGGCACGAGAACAAAAACATGGGAAGAGAAACTGCCTGCCGCTTCCGGCTGCAATCCATAAAGCAATTGCATTTCAGTTGTTTCTCTTCTATTGACTCCGGTGGCACAGCGATGGCTTCAGGCAAATGCGCTACATTACATGGCTTATGGATCTTAACCAGATGCTCCTCTATGTCTTTGCTTGTTGGTTGCATAGCTGGGACTGTGCAAGGGACATAATTACAGTTTTTTCAGGAATAAAATGGGGGTAGAACCTTCTGAGAACTAATGCAAAAGTGATCTTCGGGCTACTTTTGCACCATTGTGTGGAATCGCTTTCCCACGGTGGGAGGAATGCCTCCACAGCACAAACTTTATCATTAACTGTAGGAATCAGGTCAGCCAGGGGCGGATTAACCATGAAGCGGACTAAGCACGTGCTTAGGGCACCAGGGCCAAAAGGGGCACCACAAAGTTGGGAAAGGGTGCACAACAGAGAGGTCTTTCTCATAACTGAAATGTGTAAAAAAAACCAAATAGATCAGTTATGCTTCAAGAAAGACTCAACTCACTGTGTATATTAACAATTGAAGCAGACATTCTGAGAGGTATTAATTTTGAGGATGTCATCAGTGATTTTGCAAAAATGAAATGTGGAAAAATGCCTTCCAGGTCATGAATGCTGGAACTTTGATACATTTAATTTGTGAAATATTAAAATAGATGTTGTATTGCATTTTTGTAGAACTTTATGTAGCCCCAGCTTGGCTTAGTTTGTACAGTATATTGTGTTATCCTATGAATAAATTTTTGTATTGCTGCAACCTGCATTGTATATCTGGTCAGACAGGTCAACAACTAGAATGGACTGGGTCAGTGTGGACAGGAGGGGGGCACCAAGATTGGTCAGTGCTTAGGGAACCAGTGAGCCTTAGTCCGCCCCTGAGGTCAGTATTGGCTCAGGAAACTACATGGTATAGGAGCTGGCTTCTTCTCATCTTCATAGAAGCTCCACTGGTGGAAAACGGAATGAAGGAGGATCAGGTTTCATAGCCTGGGTTGTCTTCCATGTAGATACTACCGGCATTTCTTCAGCAGCCCATGGTAGACTTAAGATCTCCGTGTCTGTTTGTGCTTAGCTACTATTCCGCTGCTGTCAAAGATATGGTGGCAAATGCAGGTGACTTTCCTTGGTATGACAGGGGTTATGCCTGTCCCAGAACTCTTTGAAGCATGGCATGCTAACTTAAATCAGTGAGGATGAGTCCAGGTGTGCAAGTGCAATGTCACACGCATACATGTGTACAACTGGAGTTGCACTCCATTGAATTTTGAAGGTGTACCTTCTTTTTAGAAGTCCCATACAGTACAGTACCTTCCTTTGGCCAAATCTCTAGAGGAAGTCCCATACAGTATCTGCCTTTGGTCAAACCTGGTAGGAGGGAGGGTCTGACTTAGCTAAACTTGAGACGTACATTCTGTACTGCTGGGTTTTTTTAACCTTGATATGTTTAGCCAGGGCTTTTTTTTGTAGAAAAAGCCCAGCAGGAACTCATTAGCATAATAAGACATACCCAACAGCAGGAACACGTTAGCATAATAAGACATATCAAACAGCAGGAACTCATTAGCATATTAGGCCGCACCCACATGTTACCAGAAGTGTGGTCATCCAGCCACACCCCCCTTTTGCTTCTTATTCTGTTTACCCTGTTTGTTGTCAAAACCCAGGGCTGTTTTTGTAGCAGGAACTCCTTTGCATGTTAGGCCACATACCCCTAATGTAGCCAATTCTAATGCGTTTCTGCTGTTGGGTGTGGCCTATTATGCTAATGAGTTCCTTCTGGGTGTGGCCAACTCGGGAGCCAGCTGGAACTCCGTTCCTGTGCGTTCCTGCCCAAAAATAGCCCTGTGTTTAGTACTTTCTATGTCATCCTTAAACACTTTCGATGTCTGACTCAATATAGTTTCCAGATGCTCATCGACTCCCATAATGGGCCCTGGAAGAAATGATGGCAGTATCTTTATAGATTTCCGATTGAGGGGAAGTTTATTTACCCCATATTACTGGTTCCCCCTTTCTCAGCAACGTACTAATTCAGCAAATGGTTGCTTACAGTTACGTTACCTGTTACACTTGCATCACCCCCAAGGGCACAACAATGTCTCCTTCGGTTTGAAATCTCAAGCATTTTCTCCAGCGCTTCATGTGAGAGGACAGGTGCAGCAGCCGTTTTGTCTAGTTACATCTTGAACTCTATTCCAGTTGCCCTTCAGAGTCGATCAACATTGAAACTATTTTATTTATTGACTGATTTGATGGCGGATATCTGTGGGTTGTTTTTTTTTACATATTTCCAGTCTTCCTAGGACCAAGCTACGTTTACACTGGAGTGCTGTAACTGTAACTCCCAATATTTAATTTGGCCCAAAAACGCATGTGGGAAGAGGGGGGATAGGGATCAGGTTTTCAGCTCTGGGCAAAGAAAGGGTTAACTCTTTTCTTGGGACTGCTGCAAACTTTGGAGTTTCTGGTCAGGGCTCCAAACAAATGACCTGAGGACACAGGGGTTTGGGGAGGGGAGGGACTTCAATGAGGTATAATGCCAGAGTCCCCCTTCCAAAGTCCCCCTTAACCCCGCCTGTATTGTGCCAAGCGTGCCAACCCCAACCACCCGCCTAAGAGCAGCCTGAGATGTTTTTGACCAAGGAAATGGCAGAGGGGAAGAATTAACTGCTCCTTCCCTAGAGTTACGGCCCTAATCCAGACATTCCCACCCCGCAACTGTCTTTCCAGGTGACATGTCTGGTATCCCAGTCACAGACATTGTGTGCCCTTTGGCATACGATATCTCAATATAGTTTTTTTTTTAATGTTAAAAAGCAGCTGGACATAATCAGATCAGGGTGGGTCAGGCTGTTCCAAAGACTTTAATTTTCTTAAGAAGTGGTAATGATTTCTACCATTTTCCCCACACACACTTGCTACTGTCCACTTAGGGTTACCAACCTCCAGATGGTGGCTGGAGAGCTCCTGCTCTTACAACTGACCTCCAGGCGGCAGAGATCACGCCACCTAGAGAAAATGGCCGATTTGGAAGGGGGATTTTGGCATTAATACCCTATTGAAGTCCCTCCCCAAACTCCTGTGTCCTCAGGTCATCTGTTCGGAGCCCTGACCAGAAACTCCAAAGTTTGCAGCAGTCCCAAGAAAACTATATGCAAGGTCCAGGTTTGCTTACAAGGAGATTTTAATAAATCATCAAACTTACAGAAACAGCAGGCTACGTTTCCATCCGCTGGGCCACGAACACACACGCACAGTGAAGCTAGCCAGAACCCAAGACAAGATACATAGCTAAAACAAAATATCTTATATTCTAATTGCTGACTACAAGTCAAGGATATCATCATCAACGCTACATCCCTAAACACTGAGAGAAAAGCCAAGCCATATCTTGCACCTGGTACCCAATGGCGGAGGAAAACAAGTCATCTTTCTTAAAGAAGGACTCGGGAAAGTGCTAGTGAAAACATAGATAGAATATTCTCTTGGGAGTGGCCTGCCAGCCATCCTCCCAGGCAACTAGAGGTCAGGCACTGGCAGGAAACCAAAATGGAGTTACAGAGGCTACACGTAACGCTTAAAATCTCCAGGTATTTCCCTATGGCAGCTAATATCAACTCAGTGAGGTTGATTTCTCTCAAGGGAAAGGTCTGGGTTTCTCTGATCTCAGTGTTGCTACCCTAATCCCAATGGGGCTGCCGTTTAACCTTTTAAAATGAATTGGCAGATCCATTCACAAACTGACTCTGGGATGCTGCCACCATTTCTGTCAAATGAATGGACACTGACGTTTCTCTTGATATGCCGCCATTTGGGTTTTTTCTGAATTCCTTGTAGCTTCATGTACCCTTAGAATATGACACATTTTGCTGCACTTCTGCAGTTATTAAATGTACCCTCATCAGGGGAGGTCACTTTCCTCACCAATATTGTAGGCCCCTGAAGGAAATTAATGGACACTGACATTTCTTTTGATACGCCATCATTTGGGTTTTCCAGAGTTCCTTGTAGAACCATGTACCCTTAGAACATGGCACATTTTGCTGAGCCGGCCTTGCTGGGAGGGCGGGGTAAAAAAATCTCATAAATAAATAAATTTCTGCAGTTGTTAAATGTACCCTCATCAGGGGAGAGAAATCCCCTTCCTCAACAATATTGTACGCCCCAAAAGAAGAAGCAGATAAATCTTTTTGTCTTTTTTTAAAAAAAACAACAACAACAGTTTTTTGCATTTCTCCTCCTCCTTTAATTCCATTTTCGAACTTCCAGGGCTGAACTTTCTTTCTTCTGCTCCTTTGTTTTGTTTGAAAGTGAGGCTTTCTTTAGTTAAAACACTCTTTTGCATACTTTTTGCTGTGAAGTTCGTGTACAAATGTGCATCATTAATGTCACAGTGTTCTGAAAGCTTTTAAAATCCTGTGGCAAATGGAGAAACATTTAGCTTCAAGCTGATTTTCCTCGTCGAACTCGAATCTTCCTGCTGTAATCAGAGGCTTGGGATAATGGATGCGGCTTTAGAAGAACCAAATGCCATAATATGAACCTGGCACCGTGTGAAATACAGAACGGCTGTGTTTGTCACAATTCGGAGTCAAGTTAGCTTGGTGTTTTATGGGTGGATGGCTTAATAGCGGTGGTTTGTTTTTGAAATGATTTTTTTGGGATCTTGCATTAACTTCTTTTTTAAGTGATGTGTGTAATAAGCCGCTCAAACTGCTGGGAGAGGCATAGAAGAAATATTTTAAATGGATAAGTAGGTGGATCAGACATCATTGAGGCTCATGGTTCTAAGCCAGTGGGGTGCAGTGGTTAAGTTGTGGACTCTGATTGAGAGAACTGGGTTTGACTCCCCATTCCTTCACATGAAACCTGCTCGGTGACCTTGGGCCAGTCACAGGTCTCTCAGAGCTTGCTCAGCCCACCTACCTCACAGGGTGTCTGTTGTGGGGAAAGGAAGGGAAGGTGATTGTAAGCCGCTTTGAAACTCCTTCAGGTAGTAAAAGGCAGGGTATAAAAACCTACTACTACTACTACTCTAATCCAGGGACTGATATGTAGACCTGCCTACCATTTGTGGTTTCAGAAGAATCTCTGCTTTGACCTGTTGCCACCCCCCCATGGTTATTGACATATGATCTGTGACCGTTAAAACACAACCTTTCACTGGGTATCAAAGGGTCAGAGCCAAGCTTAATCTTTCTAGGTTTGTTACAAACCTCTTACCATGCCCCACTCCCTAGTCTAGGGCTGCCAAATCCCCCCGGGGGGCGGAAATCCCCCCGCCCCAGAGGCCCATTCCCAGACACCGGGGAATCAGGCCCCGGGGGGAACCCCGCCCCAGTGTGCACGTCACAGGGAAGTGACATTATGACGCCAGGCATGCTAGGGGCGGGGCCACGGCCATACAAGGGAAAACTCTATGGTTTTCCCTTGTATGGTCGTGGCCCCGCCCCCAGCGTGCCCGGCGTCATGACGTCACTTCCCTGTGACGCGCGAGCCGCGCAGGAGTCCCCCGCCGGAGAGGTGAGTAACATTTGGCAACCCTACCCTAGTCTTCTTTACGGTCATCTCATGAATCATTAAACAGTTACCATTTTCTTTCTGAAATGCATAAATAAATCATATCATGTGACTAGGAGGGTTAACCTGGGAAGAAGTGTCTATGTTCCCCCCCCCCCAACCACCACCACTAGCTCCCAGGGCCCTATAACCCTGTCCGTCTCCCAGGCTTGGGGAGAAAGTTCCTTAAAGAAGTATTCAGGTGTTTTAAAAAAGAAAATGAAAACCAACATTTGGTTTAAATAAAGAAAATACAAGGAATATATACATATCGCCATTTCTCGTTCCACCCTGTGGTTAATGCTGCAGTTAAATTCTCT
>NW_015177103.1:36632-50489 GCF_001447785.1 Gekko japonicus | reverse complement strand
ATCACTGTTGATAAGCATGGGTTCATTTACTTTGTTGATGGCACCATGATTCGGAAGATTGATGGGAATGGAGTGATCACAACATTAATAGGCTCCAACGGTCTCACATCAACCCAGCCGCTGAGCTGTGATGCTGGAATGGACATCACTCAGGTAGACACTAATAGTTTTCATACATTGTTACTGCTCAGGATGGAAGCAAATTTCATTTTATATGCTGCAAATTAGACATTCAAGAACACCATTTGAATAAATGGAAAGGAAATAACCATGTTTCCTGGGTTGCCCACCAAACAGTTGCCTAGAACTCTTCCTTTGTGGTCATGAATATTAATGTACAAGCTGCAGGTCCACATGCAGGGGGGGGGGTAGATAAAATATTTCCTTCCCATGCCAAAATCTCCCCCTCCAAGATTCTATAAACTTTCAGGCTATTTTCCCCTATAGTCTGTTTCTTCCAACCCCTCCCCCTTTAAATTGCTTACAGCATTATTTGCCACATGGAGTATGACCAGTCTTCATCAGGCCATTTTTGAAGAGTGCCCACCCCTTTTGCGGAGGGGGAAGTAAATTTATGAAGTCAGGACATTAGAGACATTTTCCCCCTTTGGTTAATTAATTAAGTCAACTTCTACTTATTTTGGAAAGCCTCCTGGACATGTTGAAACCCCAGCCTTCTCTGTGGGTTTTGTTTCTGTATTTCTGTGACTGGTATGACTATACTTTTTTGAGCCCGCGGGCACCTTTGGAATTCTGAGACGGGGCGATGGGCACAACTGCAAAATGGCTGCCAGAAGAGGCAGAGCCAACCACAAAATGTCAGGGAGTGAGGTCATGCATAACTATAATAGTAACTCTTCGACAATTCAGGCAGAAGCTCTGTTTCATGGGATGTCTTCTGAAATGAACGTATTGCTTTAGGTTGCGGTCACACGCATCAGTTGAAGCGGAGGGGAAGCGAGCCTGTTTCC
The DNA here is from genome assembly GCF_001447785.1 of Gekko japonicus. Classification (NCBI taxonomy): domain Eukaryota; kingdom Metazoa; phylum Chordata; class Lepidosauria; order Squamata; family Gekkonidae; genus Gekko; species Gekko japonicus. Next base: position 49,518 of record NW_015177103.1, on the reverse strand, counting down.
CCCAGAGGAATCTGACACGCAGTTGTGAGATCACACCTCCCTTTGTAGCTGCGAGCGCAGCCTGTCACTGTGTGATCAGATGCAACTGCGGGTGAGTTGGGGTATTTTTGGCCATTTGTTTCCCATGCACATAAACGAGGAATTGCACCTCCACACTGAGAGCCCCCCTTATGGAGTATGCGATGATGAGCATACTATGAAGAAGGGCGGAACCGGGACTGAGCCGGGATGGCCTGTTCAGACCATCCCGACGGCATGAGTGCGTGCTTGTGTGATCAGACGGGAAAGTCTGTCCATGGCCCGTCGGAACCCATTTAATACTGGACTTTAACTCCACTTCTGTGGTGGAGTGGCACGGGTTGCCGATGACTGCGGGATGCTTCCCAGATGTTGTTGTCTGATCATTCCCTTTAGATCCGTCAGGCATTTGCACCTATATCAGATCTAAAGGTGTCTGTGATCGCAGCCTTAAAGTATTATCTTACATACACACAACTTTGTTTCAATCATACAGTGAAGATCCCTGTGCTGTGGTGGGAGCTGCTGCCAAAATAACTTTTAAAAATTCTGCTCAAGCAATCCGATTTCCAACCGCCAATCAGAAGCCCCACTGGGCAGAACCCCCACCCACCTTCTAAAAACACTTGGTGGGTGCCAGAAAGATGTCAGTGGGGTCCATAGCACCCATGGACACCACGTTGGGGGTGGGCTGCTGTATACTATTAGATATGGTGATGATGGATGACTGTACCGGTCAACTGTGTCTTTAGCTTGAGCTTTCTGTTTGAATGCCTATGTTAATTATATCGGAGGGAGAGGAGAACTGAGTTGTGATATGGTTCAGGATTTGCAGCTGATGGGAGGGGGCTTTTGTCTACCATGGTTTGGGCCACCATTACTCTTTTTGTTGTAAGCTTCCCTGAGCGGAAACGGCAATGGCAGGACATACATTGTTAACAAATTAATAAGGTGCTAGAACACAGGAATGTTTTCTTTTTGCTGAGATATTACTCCCCTCATATTTCTAGAGCAGGGGATTCCTTTATCCTTCTCCTTTTATACCCTTGGAAACTCACTGATTCACAGATCTTGAGGAGCAGAAGATACTTGCGTCTTTTTTTTATGCAAGGGCTAAAAGGACTGAGACAAATTTTACTGTTGCTAGAGTAAACTTAGGGTCCTTATCATTGAGCAAAAGAGCCAGGGTTTCTAGAGTGTAGGGGGGCGGTTGGTTGATTAAAGTCTTAATATAGTGATCCTTTATATTCTCAAAGGACCTGCATTCAAACAGGGCATGGAAGGATATATCTATCCTATTAAGGCCACAAGGTTAGATTCTGTCAGAATAGAACCGATTCAGAAATCTCCCCTGTAAGACCATTGTAGAAATAACATTCAATCTTGCAAACAAAAAAGCTCTACAGTAGCGTGGGATGGTAAGATAGTACATATGGGGGGTAAAGATAATGGGAAGGATAGACCAAAAGATAGGGGTGAGCAAACTCTGCAGGCTCTCAGGATCAGACTACTGTAATTGATTTCTAGGATGTGCTTTTTGATCAGAGAAAATCCTTTGGATTTGCCCATCTTAAAAATATCATTAATTGACATTCCAACTATCATCAGTTTCTCATCCAGGGCTTTCATCCAAGTCGATTTGTAGGCATCTCGATTTGGAGCAGCTAGCAAACCATCTTCGGCACAGAGCTGTTTTAATCTCAGTTTAAAGGCATAAAGCCATGCTCTGGCTTCCAAGGATATCTGTCCGAATACTGCCCACAGTACAACATTTGTCACACAGCAGGGAATATTTTTCTCTTTTTTTTTGAGATAATTTTTATTATGTTCAGACAAAACAAGACAAACACACAAACAGATATGAGAGTAATACAAGTAACACTATATATCTAAATGCTGCTCTTGCTACCATGATATGTTTACTATTTGAGCAATATCTAAACATTCCACTGCTATTTTTCTATACATCTGTCTTTATTATTATTTATTTATTATTTTAGATTTATATCCCACCTTGCCTGTGCTTGCAGGCTCAAGGCGACGTACATAGACTAAAATATAATAAAATAAAAATAGGCAGGGGTCATTTCCTGCAGGAGTGCACAGGAGCGGAGCTCTGGCAGTAAAGATCCTAGGGGGCGGGCACATGCAACAAGCCCCGCCCCCTGTTCCCAGCAGCCCCGGGCCACAAGGAGCAAGAAGCAGCCAGGTAAGTTGCAGGAGGGCCCCCCCCATAGATAGCAATCCAAAACAGTCCAGTGGCAGCTTTAAGACCAAGTTTTATTCAGGTACAAGCTCTCCCTCCTCTGTGAGGGCAGATCTGTGTGTGTGTCCCCCATAGCTAGCAATCCAAAACAGTCCAGTGGCAGCTTTAAGACCAAGTTTTATTCAGGTACAAGCTCTCCCTCCTCTGCGAGGACAGATCTCTGTGTGTGTCCCCCATAGCTAGCAATCCAAAACAGTCCAGTGGAGCTTGAGCAGTGAGTGTTGCCTTCTGACACACTTCCAGTGATGTCAGGGGGTGTGGCATATGCAAATAAGTTATGATAATGAGCTCCTGCACCTCTTTTTCTATGAAATGACCCCTGCGAATAGGTAAATGCGTAACAGTAAAATTTCAAACCATAATATACATAAAGTGTGATTGGTGCAGATGGCGTTTGCTGAAGTGAGCCAATATAGGTAGGCTGGTGTCCAGTTGTCTTAATGGGCCCTTGACTCATTTAAGTTTTACACCGCCATAGGTTAACATGTTTTCTACTGATTACCTTTTTGTCTAAGCATTCTATAATTCTACAAAATAGATTTAAGTAACGTTCCCCTGCTTCATATTAAAATTCTGTTTTCATGCTTTTTATACAAATTATCAAGGCTTCTGGACTCTTTAAGCGAAGATTAAATGCATTACATCTTTTATAACAAATTTAAACCTTAACATCTCAATAAATCTGCATTCTATATAGTTATCAATTATCAATCTTAAACAATCTTATTTCGTTAAACATTCATAGATATTCCCTAGACCGGAATTTTTTTTCTTATACAATTCATGCTCTTACAGCAGGGAATGTTCAGTATTTTCCATAAAAATCGAGGTAAGGGTTTATTGATGTTATCAAAGATAACTTCAAATAGCTGAGCCATAAAGGATATGGGGAACCACTTTCGAATTAAAAGGTTCCACAGCTCCAGGAATATACATCCCCCCCCCCGCCACCCCCTATTATGGAAGAATCTATTTATGGTACTTCTGCATGGTTTAAGCACTGTTCTAAGTTGAGGAGTCCAAGATAGATCTGCTGAAAACAAAATCCCCAAATAGGAGAAGGACTTGAGTTGCTCAATATTGGACCCATTGATAGACCATTGAGATGGGTTCCATTTTCTGATCTTGATGAAAACTAGGAGCTTAGATTTTGAATAGTTAATTACCAGGCTTTCTTGAGAGCAATAATTAGAAATAGACTGCCAGGCAGGGGATTCCAACGAGTAGCTGGTGCTCTCACTCACCAGCTGCTGAAGAAAAACCACTGCAGCCTTTAGTAGACCAAAGGAAAGATCTTGAGTGAGAATACTTTTGCAAGACTCAAAGGCCTGGGGAGGCTCAGTCAATGGACCCTATGTTTTATCTAGGCTTGCCAAGTCCCCCCGGGGGGGGCGGGGAAACCCCCCCCCCAGAGGCCTGTTCCCCGCCACCGGCAGATTGGGCCCCGGGGGGGGAACCCCGCCCCCAAAGCACGCAACGTGCATGTCACCTGGAAGTGACACGACCACGGCGGGCACGCTGGAAGCGGGGCCACGGTCATCCGAGGGAAAACGATGGTTTTCCCTCGGATGATCGTGGCCCCGCACCCAGCGAACCCGGCGTGGTCGCGTCAATTCCGGATGACGTGGTTGTGGCGTGCGCGTGCTTCGCACGCAGACGCGCACTCCCAGAGCAGCGCTGGAGTCCTCCGCTCCAGCGCTGCTTGGACTTGGGAACCCTAGTTTTTATTCCTCTGTGATATGGGAATTGGAACCAGTCCTACCTTTAGTTGGGGTTGGGGGAGCAAATGTAATATATGAATGGGGACTTATGTATGTATGTTTTAGTAGCTTGGGATGTTTTTCATTACTCAGAAGCAGCTCTTGTTAAGGAAGAAGTTGATGGGCCCTGCTCTAGAGCTTCCCTTTCAGGTTTTGCTAAAGCCCAATCCAGAAACATCTTGCCCAATCCAGAAATGCCTTTTCCCAACAGGTACCCAACAACTGCACACGTTGGGGCTACACCTGACCTGTGATGCCCCTGATATGCATATTGTCTGAAGAGGGGAACACATGTAATTTGAATGCATCTGTAACTGGTGTAACCTCTGGATTTTTTAGTGTTCTGGTTGACAGGTACCAAAGCTGTATATGCATGCAAAATGTATCTCTTCCCTTGTTCAGACAGCATGTATGGGGAGCTGCCAGAACCCACAGTTTACAACAAAGTACATGCATTCAGGAACGGTTATACTTTTATTGCAAAGCTCTAGATGCAGTAACACAGGCACTGTTAAGAATGGCGGTAACCCATTGAGCATAATAGGATATAGGGCATTCGTATGCACCCACCCATGGCACAGGCCAATTAGCTACCCTCCCGCGCGCGGGACCAGCTAGGAAACCGTTAGGTGGCGAAAGCTGGGAAGCAGTAGTCTCTCACGGTACATAGGAGACTTCCAGACAATACATCCTCCTCCAGCACATCTGTAGCGATAAGCATTTCAGCACAGGCAGAACAGCAGAGATAGGAATGCAATAGCAATTACCAAGACACAGAATGAACTCCCCAACCCCCATGGCAGCATAGCTGACAGGAGCATCATATGACTGCATCTACGGGGAGCATCGTAGCTAGGGAACACTGCTGACATTTGTACTTCGTGGGTATCCAATATGTGTGGACATAATGTCTGAATAGAGCTTTTATGTCTGGACACAATGTCGTTATAGTTGCTTTTCTAGATTTTGCCAAGCCACAGCAGACCACACGTTTCAGAACTGGCCTATAATGTGACACTTCTGTCACCAGGTCACAAAACGTCTGGAATGCATGTGTGCGCCGTGGCTCAAAGAGAAACATGCGACATTTGGAACACCGTTTTGGAAACCGAGTGACTCTAGCAAGTTGCGCTCCTTAGGATTCCCCCACCCCCTAAAGACTGTTTGTGGTCCCTCGGCTTCTAAGAAATCTTTCTTACATTTAAATACCAAATTAATTCAACCCCCCCCCCCAAAAAGTAGGCTTCTAAATAAACGAGACATTATGGAAAACATAAATGGGCAGTCAACTGTGGCTGCTAAATAAGGGTACGTGGCCGTGAAGCATTTAAACGGCCAAAAGCTGATAATGAGGCCCTGGTGGGCTTTTATTTTAAGATGAGCCGTCAGTCAGGCTTGCAGCTTTGAGCTACTGTTCAGCTCATTACTGTGTCCAGAGGCCAAACGGCATGTCACAGTGTGCATCGGAGGAGAACGTCGGGTTGCTCCAAACCACCACAAGGAAGCAGGGGAAGGAGGCGGAGCGGGGAGCAGGAGGAAGAGGTGCTGAATCTTCCCTCTGCCTGCTCTTTGTCCCTGGAGCCCCTCCGCTCAAGCGGCTTTCCTCATATCTGGGCCCTGAGTCCTGAAATACACCCAGCATGGAGAAAATCAGGGATCATTTTCGTAGAAAAAGAGCTCATTAGCATAACTCATTAGTATGACTTATTTGCATATGCCACACCCACTGACATCACCAGAAGTGTGTCGGAAGGCAACACCCACCGCGCAGGCTCCACTGGACTGTTTTGGATTGCTAGCTATTGGGGGGGGGATGTGCAGATCTGTCCTGGCAGAGGAGGGAGAGCTTGTACCTGAATAAAACTTGGTCTTAAAGGTGCCACTGGACTGTTTTGGGCCGGGGGAAGCTCTGAAACTTACCTGGCTGCTTCTTGCTCTGACTGAGTGCTGCTGGGAGCAGGGGGTGGGGCTTGTTGCATGTGCCCGCCCCCTGGACTCTTTACTGCCGGAGCTCCGATCCTGCAGGAAATGACCCCTGGAGGAAATTATTTGAGGGAGGGCATAAAGTGAGAAGTGGAAGAGACAGATCCAGCATTTCCAGGCTTCCACATTTGAAATCACCCCATTCTGCCACTTTATAACCGTCTGGCACAAACCCATCTTGTAAGGCACAGGCCGACTGCTGTCATATCTAAACTCAGCACTTAGAATTCCAGGTGCTGCAGAAAAGAATGCTGTCTTCCTTGACAGCTGTGATTACCGCAGTGGTTCAGGGTAAGAGAGAGTGAGAGTGCTGTGATCTGGAAAGTCCCCAGTTCAGATCTTAGTTTTGAATTCCCAAAATGGCCTTAGGCAAAATATTGGTCAGCTTCAGTTCCCCTGTGTGCAATAAGGAGGGGGGGGATAGTAAACATTAGAGTGAAGGATAGATTCCCTCTATTATGATACAGATCTTGCAGTTTTGAATCCAGCTTCTTGGAGGCCGAGGCTGGACTACTGTAATGCTTTATCTTGGGTCTTCCTTTGAAGACTGTTATAAAGATAGGCCTGAACTGAGACTGAGGAAATGGTTCAGCATGTTGTTTATAAGTTGCTGGCTGCCAGCCTCCCACAACTTGAAAGACAGCTAAAATAGGTAAATTAGACCTGCAACGGTAAAGTGCTGGAGTGCTGGTAATTGGTTCTGCTTGGTATATATTTTGCAGCTATTATTTCAGTGCTCGTGGTTATGGAGTGTTAAGTAGAATCTCATAGATCTTTGAGTATTTCTAAGAGTTATGTTGGGCTTTATCCCGCTTTGCTACACTTGGATCTACACAGGCACAAAGGACAGTCATAGTATAGGGGCCTGTTTAGAAAATACATTGGGAAGGACTGCGGGGAAATGGGACGTGGATAGGGTTGCCAACTCTAAGTTGGGAAATACCTGGAGATTTGGGAGCTGGAGCCTGGGAAGGGCGGGGTTTGGGGAAGGTATAAAGCCATAGAGTCCACCCTCCAAAGCAGCCATTTTCTCCAGGGGAACTGATCTTGGTTGTCTGGAGATCAGTTGTAATAGTGGGAGATTTCCAGGTGCCACCTGGAGGTTGGCAGCTTTAGACTTGCATGCCTTCATTTAACCCCATATTGGAGTAAGGAAGCCATCCTGTGTCTCTTACCCAGACGCCTCCCCCCCTCTGGGTAACTTCCATCACCTCCAATTAATCAATGTCTAAGGCTCAACCCACCTCGGGGAACAGCATCTATTGTGTTCTTGCTTACAGGCTGTGCCTTATTCTTGCATTTCTTGCATTGCTCACCCCAGCTATGGTGGATATTAGTGTACTTGTGGATAAAGGGATGAGCCTGTTGTACATATTAGATTCCATGTCAAAAAAGAAATCAAATGAGGAGGAAGTTCTTGTATTTTATTGTAATGAAATATGGAAAACAGTTAGGCCAAAGGACCCATCAAAACTGACGGCTTGCGTCACATATTTACTTGACATGACCTAAGGCATATCGGCTAAAGCTTGTTCTTACCTAAACAAAAGTATTCCTTACTGATACAAGACTAAAATCCTATCTGACCCAGACATTGAAAGGTTTGCCCTAAGAACTACAGAATCATGAACTTTGTACCTATTATGTTGCTAACAATATCAGACCTACAAGAGAAAAGCCTTTTATATAACAGGCCTTTCTAACATCCTAATAAAATATTACTTAAAGAATAAATCTATAAAAACCAGAGAAATATGAATATGAACAATCAAGAAGGAAAAACCTATATATGAAAATCTTTATATTCCCATTCATACTACAAGCCCTTTGGCTCTGGATGTAGCAAGCTCCTGGTTTTTCAGAGTGTCCGAAAAAGAAAGGGTAAACGCTTAGCAGCTCTTTCCCAGCTCTTCCAGAAGAACCAAAGCTGTAAAATAGGTACCCCTGTAAGGTTTTGGTTATACCTGTCAGGGTCAACAGCAAGCAGGTCCTAACACACTCTCCTGAAAAGGCTATGTTTTATTGGAATACTGGTCTGTTGCCAAGTGGTACGGGTACATTGTCAGAAATAATGATGGCTGCAAGGGGCTCCATACATATACTATGATGCGGCGGGATATTACATCATGAACGGGAGACTCACCCCAATCCCATGAAAGCAGAAATATTACACCCGTAGTGGAATTCAAGCCCGCCCCGCCCTTCAAGGTTATACGGATAGCGCCGTCTGGCTGAGCCAGTTCGCATGGGGGAAAAGGAGCGCCTCCCTTATGTTACCCACGGTAGCCAAGCAAAGCAAGCATGTGCGGTTGCGCAAAGGCAGGGATGAAGGTAAGCAAAGAAAGCATGGCAGCTAGCTGACAATACCACAGACTTCGTTATGATACGTTTATAAGTCCACCTCTCTTATGCCCTTTATACATAATGAGAGTTCATATAAAGCATGTAGTGTAGTGCTTAGATTGTTGATGGATCTAGATAACTGAACTAGGGCCCTTTCTACACTCTCCTTTTAATCCATGTTCACCGCCATGTCCTCCAAGCAATTCTGCACTAAAATCAGAATCGGCCTTCTTTTTAATCCAGGGTTTTGTTTTGTGTTTTTTCCCCCCATTCTGCACTAAAACTGAGTTCGACCTTCTTTTTATTCCGGGTTTACCCCCCATTCTGGATCACATTCCCTCCCTTCAGTGGTCAGCCCGGTTTCAGCCTGCTGTCATTTGGATGCTGTTTTGCTGTGAACTTAAATTCCCTTGACTTGAACACTGAGAAAACCCGGAGTGGCAGGCAAATGCGGAAAGGACCTAGGACTGGGGAAACCCAGGTACGGATCTCCAGTCAGCTGTGAAGCTCTTTGGGTGCTCTCACCCTCCCCCCCCCTCAGCCTAACCTACCTCTACATGATAGTTTGGAGGTTAAACGGAAGAGGGGAGACCCAAGTAGGCCACCCTTGGAGGAAGGGTGGGATGTGATAGATTCATATTTCAGTTTTTTCCAAATGTTGTATAATTTTTCCAAATGCAGATTGATCCTTTGCAGGCAATTATACCTGGAGTGGTATCCGCCAAGGACAGTCCTTGACGACTTTCCTGCATCTCTGGGCTGATGCCGTTGCAATGACAAACTCTCGGACACAAAGAGTTTTCCTTAATCTAAGACCTGCCCATGACAAATGGGAAACCTTGGTTTTGTATCTCATTCTTCACAACCATTTCCTTACATTAGAGAGCAAAATTGTCTTTGACTGAATTAATTTCAGATTCATTAGCATACGTTCCGCTGTTACATCTGCTGGGTTAAACCACAAAGTGGTCGCACGGTTGTGAATAACGTCCATTTGCATGAGAGCAGAACCTTACCCCCGCTTTTAAATACCTTCCGATATTGCTGCCTAGATTGAAGCAGCAGAATTTGCCCTTGCCTGGAAGATTAAGTTGCTTTTGGCTAAATTGTGGTCCTCCTGGGACATCTTTTATTTAAGATTTCCTCGGTGAGGTTGCAAACCTGTCTGGGGGCCGTATCACTTCAGACTGCAAGTTCGGGCTCCTCCAATACAAAAAAGTTCCTAAAATTAGAAAACTAGCAGAGGGATGAGCTAGAACCAGGCATCTCAGGTCTTCTTTGTTGTTGTTTTAGAGAAGGGTTTTGAATGAAGGTAACCTTCAGTTATGTGAATCTGCAGCTGCAGCTGCAGTCGAACCGAGACACAGGATGACCTCTCGGTGAGAACTCAGACCAAAGAATTAGAACCCCTGAATCCTGATGTCAGGGTCTGGGGTCTCTGGGCCTGAGTCTGGCAAGGCTTGGTGCTCTGTGGTGGCGGCTACAAGCATGGACGGCTTCAAAAGGGAATTAGATAAGCATATGGAGCAGAGGTCCATCAGTGGCTATTAGCCACAAGGTATAGATAGGGGCTCTGGGGCAAGTGATGCTCTGTCATCTTGGTGCTTGGGGGGGTCAACAGTGGGAGGGCTTCTAATGTCCTGGCCCCACTGCTGGACCTCCTGATGGCACCTGGTATTTCTGACCACTGTGTGATACTGTTGAACTGGATGGGCCTTTGGCCTGATCCAACATTGGCATCTCTTATGTTCTTATGTGGTTCCCCTTTTTCCTGACGAGTCTTATGGCAGAACTCAGACAGCAAAGGGGTAAGGGTTTTTTGTCCTCACCCCATTCCCTCTCCCCTGTGAGCTTCAGAATGCCTCCAGCCATCCGTACTCCTTGCTCACGGTCTTTCTCCTTGGCCCGCCCTGGCATCTCCATTTAAAGTTTCCCTCAGAGACACCCCCCCCCGGACTTACTTGCCCTCTTTTCCTAGGAGTGGTTCCCTGACTCTCCCTCCCCTAAGGATGCAGCCCCACAGTGCCCCCCTTCTGTTCTCCCTCTATCCTGTCCGTAAAGGATGGGGCCTTGAACCAGGCCCTCCTTTTCAGGCCTCCTCTCTCCTCCCAGCAAGCCTCTGGATGTTCTGCCTCATGTGCCCCATACTGGTCTCCTTCGCCTTCCCTCCACGTGCCAGCCAGTTGTGCTAGTTCACCCGCCGCTGACTGTGTCATCCCACAGCGGGCCTGGGCACAGGTGTCCCTCTCCCACCACGCTGCCCTCCAAATCTCCTACAGGCTGTTCGTTGAGCCGCGTCGGCTTGCCACCTCCAGCATCGCGGGGAAGCCCCATTGTAGTCTCCGCTGGTGGTAAGTACGGGAGGTGGAGCTGCCACCGGACACCCAAATTACCTTACCTGTTTTGTACAGGTCCCTTTGGGGTTTTTTGTTTTTTTTTAATAAATTTATTTTCATTTTCAATCAAGAATATATTCATTTAAATACTTATACATTTCTTTAAATGTATCTCTTCTTTTACATAAAATAACATTGTTTTACATATTTTCGAGTCTATTCCATTTTCTTTATCTTCAGCCAATCATAAATTATTTTCCATCTTTTCCAAAATAGCTCCTCTGGTTTATTTTGTAATATTATACTTAGTTTGTCCATTTCTGCTGCTTCTAATATCTTATATTTAAGTTCTTTTATAGAAGGTATGACTTTTGATTTCCAACGTTTTGCAATAAGTATTCTAGCCGCTGTTAGTATATAGACAGTTATATAGGTAAGATCTTTTATTTTGTCCGGTATCATATTAAGTTAATAGGTTTCTGGTGTTAAAGGAATATTACATTACATTTGCGATTTATATACCGCCCTTTCCATGAGGCTCAGAGCGGTTTACAGACACAATTTTATCTAAGCTACATTAGATAAATATTGATTTTTAGTATAGATTAGATAAATATTGATTTTTAGTATATAGTTTGGTGTAGTGGTTAAGTGTGCGGACTCTAATCTGGGAGAACCGGGTTTGATTCCCCACTCCTCCACTTGCACCTGCTGATGTGACCTTGGGTCAGTCACAAGCTCTGGCACAGCTGTCCTTGAAAAAGAGCAGTTTGTGTCAGAGTTCTCTCAGCCCCACCCACCTCACAGGGTGTCTGTTGTGGGGAGGGGAAGGGGAAGGAGTTTGTAAGCCGCTCTGAGACTCCAAGTGAAGGGTGGGGTATAAATCCAATCTCTTCTCTTCTTCTTCTTCTTCTTCAATATCTTGTGGATTTTTTCCCAGAAAACTTGGATGCTTTTGTTTTTTTGAGGATGGAATTGTGTTGAAACAAGTATCTGTTACTTAAGGCCATTAAACATACCTAACTGTGTTTCAGGCAAAACTAATTGTGTTATTTGGTAATCAGCTTGCACAATTGCAGAGCAAGGGGAGCGAAAGATGTATGGATGAGTAACCCCCATCATTATTTACAACTAGTGACAATTTACAAAGTTTGCAGTTCACTGCTTCAAAATAAAAAATCGGAGTGGTTCGTAATGCTTACAGACATTGCAAACAAACCTCATTTCCTTCAGTTTCTGAACTGAACTGATATAAAATAAAGTTCGGCACCTGCAGAAATTTAAGCGTAAGTCTTTTTTTTTTGGTTTTTTTTGGTCCTCATCAAGGGCACTAGCTGCAGCTCAGAGAGTACAAGCAAGCTCAACAAGGTGATCTTTAAGACTGGGCAAACTATGAACCTGTTCCTTTAGGAGGATTGTTTATCTCATCCCAGAACAGACACAAAGCCACCGTCCTGATCCAGAAGCCCAACAGAACTTCCATCTTGTCTAGTTTGAGCTTCTGTTTACTCATCCAGCCTGGTAATGCCTTCAAGCACCTGTTCAACACATCCATGATCCCATCCAATTCAGAGGAAAAGGAGAACTTCCACTGGCTGTCATCAGCACACTGATAGCAGCCTCACTCCAAATTCCTTGACCACTTCTGCCACTCATTTAATGTACATATTAGATAAAGAACATGGGGAACACAGTCCAGAGAGACTCCATTGTATAATTACCTGGGCACTGAGCTGTAGTTCCCCAACACCACCATTTGGAACTTGTTCTCCAGGTAGAAGTAGAACCAGGGGTCTTTTCATAGAAAAAGAGCTGCAGGAGCTCATTAGCATATGGTATGCTAATGAGCTACTAGGCTATTAGCATATGCCACGCCCCCTGACATCACCGGAAGTGATGTCAGAAGGGGAAGCAAAAGGGGAGGAGGCATCTTCAAAAGCCTCCCCTTCCCTTCCCCAGCTGGCTGGGGGGGGGGAGCAAAGAGAGAAGGGGTTTAAAGTTTAAACCCCTTCTCACTAGAGCTGGGCCACAGAAGGAGGAAAGAGGGAAGGAAAGAGAGAGAGTAGAGAGAAGGAAAGAAGAAAAGAGAGAGAGAGAAGGGAAGAAGGTGGGAAAGAGGAAAAGGAGAGAATAAAATGAGGGAAAGAAAGAAAGAGTGAGAAGGGAAGGAGGGAAGGAGG
>NW_015177103.1:33087-36511 GCF_001447785.1 Gekko japonicus | reverse complement strand
AAGCCCCCACCACCACCACCCCCGCAGATCCCTTACTTACCGCTTTGGCGAAGGCTGGGGAAGCTAGTGGCTCTCCTGGCCTCCCCTGAGCCACAGCACTCCTGCGCAGGCCTGGGGGATGCAGCGACAAGCTCTCTGGCCTCCCCCAAGCCACAGTGCTCCTGCACGGGCTCGGGGGACGTGGCGACGGGGTTCTCCGGCCTCCCCCGAGCCATAGTGCTCCTGCGCAGACCCGGGGGATGCGGCAGCAGGGCTCTCCAGCCTCCCCCGAGCTGCAGTGCTTTCGGCGCATGGAGATAGGGGCAGGGTTTGCCACTGCCGCCATTAGTGCGGGCTCCTGGGCTGCCAGAGCAGCGCTCCGGCACGCTCCAGCCCCAAAAGACCCCTGTGTAGAACCATCAGGACACTGTTCATCTCCCATCCCCAGTCCTGAAAAGTTGTCCAGAGAGATCCCACAGTGTTATATCAGAAGTCACTGTTGTCCAGGAGGAACAATATGGTGGTTCTTCTCTTCATCTCTCTTGGTATAGGATGCACATCAGAGCGAGGCATAGTCGGTCTTCCTTTTCCTACCCTCCCTTTCAGTGAGCTCCAGATGGTGCACATCATTCTCCCATCCATTATTTGATCCTCACAATATCCCTATGTGGTAAATTAGGGTGAGAGAGAGTGACTGGCCCATGGACACCTAGCAAGCTTTGTGGCTGGATGGGAATTTCAATCTGGTTCTGCCAGATCCTAGTTTGACACTCTAACCACAACACCACTCTGTTTTAGACAGGTGAGTAAACATCTTCCTAAAGAGAAAGGTGTTTATCACAAGCGACCACCTACCCAAGATCCCTCATGTGATGTGGAGTAATGGAAGATTAATGTAATTTCTGATTGTTCATCTTATACTGTGTTGTATGGGGGGGGGGAATCCATCTCTGAAGAACATTCAGAGCTGCCCTTAAGTAACTCTTCATTTTACTGAAGACTGTTGTACATATTAGATTCCATGTCAAAAATAAAGTCAAATGAGGAGGAAGATCTATGTTCCCGCCCACCCAGCGGTTTGAAAGCCAAGTAACTACTATCGGCGAGTAGATAAATGGGTACCCACCCTTAGTAGGGTGGGGGGCACCCTCCTCCTCCCATTGAGGTGTGTGGAGAAGCAGCGGCAGCAACGGCGACGGCGAGAGTGGCAACAGCAGCGGACAATCGGAGGAGGAGGAGGTCGGCGTGGCGCTGGAGGCGGCGAGCGGCGGCAGCAGAGCCAGAGGGCGACTGATCCCTGGTGGCCAGCAACACAGTATTCAAAAAGCATAATTGGTTACAAAAGACAGTGGTAATTTGAGTAATAATCCTCTGATTGGCCAGATGTAAAAAGAGATGTACCTACATACATCTAAGTGTTTACTTAACCTAATCTAAAATGATAATGTGGAAGGATTCTTCATACCCTGAACAAAAGTGGTTTTTTCCCCCCTGATACAAGACCAAAATCTTCTCTGATCCAGACATTGCAAGGTTTTGCCCTTAAGAACTACAGAATCATGAACTTTGTACCTATTATGTTGTCTGCTAACAATATCAGACATACAAGAAGAAAGCCTTCTATATAACAGGCCTTTCTAACATCCTAATAAAATATTACTTAAAAGAGAAATCCAAAAACCAAGAAAAAATATGAATATGAACAATCAAGAAGAAAAAACCTACATAAAAAAATCTTTATTCCCATTCATACTACAAGACCAAGAGCCATAAATTATATCTTTTCAAATTATGCCATCCTTGGAGTTTAACAAACACATCAGTAATCCTGATCCACCTTAAGAACTTGAGAGAAGTCATGTTGGATCAGGCCAATGGCCCGTCTAGTCCAACACTCTGTGTCACACACTGGACGAAACCCAGGTGGCATCAGGAGATCCAGCAGTGAGACCAGAACTCCAGAAGCCCTCCACCTGTTGCCCTCCAAGTACCAAGAATACAGAGCCCCAGACATAGTGTTCCCTCTATACCTTGTGGCTAATAGCCACTGATGGACCTTTGCTCCATATGTTTATCCAGTCCCCTCTTGAAGCACCTTGTGAATCAGTCCCATAGGCCAAGGCAGCCTTGACAAAGAGGAGGCTGCTTGAGGACTCCTTTTATCTTGTCATTCTAGATCGGACTTTGTGTACGTTCTAATCCAAGCTGACAACAAGGAAATAAGGAAAGCCTCTAGTTTACTTGTTTTCAGGCATCATGAGTAAGAAGAAGAGAAGAGATTGGATTTATACCCCACCCTTCACTTGGAGTCTCAGAGCAGTTTACAAACTCCTTTCCCTTCCCCTCCCCACAACAGACA
This sequence comes from Gekko japonicus, assembly GCF_001447785.1. Lineage (NCBI taxonomy): Eukaryota > Metazoa > Chordata > Lepidosauria > Squamata > Gekkonidae > Gekko > Gekko japonicus. The sequence goes on along the minus strand of NW_015177103.1, from coordinate 34,173 downwards.
CCCTGTGAGGTAGGTGGGGCTGAGAGAGCTCTCCCAAGAACTGTCCTTGAGAGAACAGCTCTGACAGAACTATGACTTGCCAAAGGTCATCCAGCAGCTGGAAGTGGAGAAGAAGAGAAGAGATTGGATTTATACCCTGCCCTTCACTACCCAAAGGTGTCTCAAAGCAGCTTACAAACTCCTTTCCCTTCACCTCCCCACAACAGACACCGTGAAGTAGGTGGGGCTGGGAGAGCTCTGACAGAAAGTGCTCTTTTTTCAAGAACAGCTCTTATCAGAACTACGGCTTGTCCAAGGTCATCCAGCCAGGTGCAAGTGGAGGAGTGGGGAATCAAACCCGGTTCTCCCAGATTAGAGTCTGCGCACTTAACCACTACACCAAGGCAGAGATTCCTCATATCATTTAACCTGGAGTAATTTTACTAAACTGGCAGAGTGGAATGCAGGACTTTATGAAAAAAGCATGCTGCTAAACCAGCAGATGCTAAGGCCTGTCATAACTTTTCATGCTCACTTGAATCAACTGCAATTTCTATAGAGTTTATGCAATCAGTCTCAAATAGCTTTAATCTTGCTTCTGTCTGATTTAAAAATATCTGACATGCTAATGTTCAAGAAGAAAAGTTTCATCAGTGCTAATTTGCAATCCAATTAAATTATTCTGTCACCCAGTGGGAAGCCCCGATCACAGAGATCCATCGGCTTTGGCTGCAAGTTGTTTGGAATGGGCGACAATCAACGGAATTCTTCTCTAAAAACCCTCCAGAGATTCCCAGTCATAGTCACCTGTCAAGTAAATTGTGTTTTAGCTATGCGCTAATTAATGGACTGTTAATAAACTGTTAACTTGCTACACTTGAATAAATTTTGCTGAAAATTTTGCAGTTTTCTTTATCTTTATACTAATGCTGAAGTTGCCCCCTCCGTGCGGATACTTAAATCAGCACAGAGGGGGCAGCTGGGGGGCCGGGGGAGGTTTGTGCACACATGGGCCAGTCCCCACGTGTGCACAAAAATAAAAAAAGTTAAAAAAAAATCGGGGGGGATGTTAAAATCCCCCCGAAAGTGCAAGAGCTGCGAACGCTG
>NW_015177103.1:21598-32835 GCF_001447785.1 Gekko japonicus | reverse complement strand
CCGCCGCCACCCCCGCCTCCTCCTCCCCGGAGCCGGCAGGCATGGCGGGGGGCAGGCGGGGGGAGACCGGCCTGGGGGGGCGGGGGGCGGACACCGGCCTCGCCGCTGCCGCCGCTGCCACCGCCGCCTCGGGGAGATCGAGGGGTGGGGGGTGGAGGAGGCAGGGCTCTTCTCCCCCCCCCACGAGTATCGTGGGTCCCCCTCTTGTTATAAAACTATTCGCTGTCCTGAAAAAAAAATCATCACAGGAATGTACGGAATTACATAAGAAACTCACAAGGAGTCGTTTCGTAGAAAAAGAGGTGCAGCAGCTCATTAGCATAACTTATTTGCATAATATTTGCATAGGCCACACACCCTGACATCACTGGAAGTGTGTCAGAAGACAACACCCACCGCTCAGGCTCCACTGGACTCTTTTGGATTGCTAGCTATTGGGGGGGGGATGTGCAGATCTGCCCACACAGAGGAGGGAGAGCTTGTACCTGAATAAAACTTGGTCTTAGGCTCCACTGGACTCTTTTGGATTGCTAGCTATTGGGGGGGGGATGTGCAGATCTGCCCACACAGAGGAGGGAGAGCTTGTACCTGAATAAAACTTGGTCTTAAAGGTGCCACTGGACTGTTGTTGGCCGGGGGGGGGCTCTGCAATTTACCTGGCTGCTTCTTGCTCTGACTGAGGGCTGCTGGGAGCAGGGAGCAGGGTTTGTTGCATGTGCCCACCCCCTGGGCTCCTTACTGCCGGTGCTCCACTCCTGTGCGCTCCCGCAGGAAATGACCCCTGATACTTAACTGTATATTATGCAGTTTGTTTGTGTTGTGTGGGTTAAATCTGAGTATGGAGGCTGGGATTCCTCATCACAAAAAGTGCAGAGTTTTGGTGAAGACTTAATATGATGTTGTCTGTATTTTAGCCACCCTGCTTATATATGTGTAGTGTTTCTGACAGAATCACTCCTTGCTAAGGGCATTTCTGCATTTTCATTCTTTTTGCTTGTGTGTTCCTGTTGCTTTGGGGTTTTCCCCCCTGTTCTGTACATGTTTTGCTCCCTCTAATGCTTTATGTCCAGTATGTCTCCCTGCAGAATTAAACTGCAGGGTTTTATTTCGGACATAAAGCAATGTAATATCCAATTAACCACTAGAGGGAGCAGAACATGTGCAGAACTGGAAAAAAACCCTGAAGCAACAGGAACACACGCAAGCAATGAAAATGAGAATGCTGAAAAGCCATACGTTTCCAACAAACTCTATTACAGGCCAGTCTATCCCAAGACTTCTGCTGGAGCAGTAGAACAGAGCCCAGGAATGGAATGTGGACTATTGGTCTGTGGGGTGTCAAAATCATTCCATGTTTGTTCGCCTTTGTAAACTTCTGTTATTTCTTAAAGTCGATGTACGTGGAGATATGCAAGTGTGGACAGATACAAATTAACCCATCTAGGCAATGGAATACAATAGCTGTTCTTTGCTATGCATTAGTAAATGTCAGAACAGAAAGGGAAAAGAATTTCTACATGAATTATTCAGAAGTTGGGTTTTTAAAAAATGCAGCCGCTGTAATAGCCCAGACTAGTCTGATATCATCAGAACCTGGAAGCTAAGTAAGGTCAGTACTTGGATGGGAGACAACCAAGGAAGACTAGGGCTGATACGCAAAAGAAGGCAATGGCAGACCACCTTTGTTCATTGCTATGAACATTGCTATGAGCCAGTTTGGTGTAGTAGTTAAGTGTGCGGACTCTAATCTGGGAGAACCGGGTTTGATTCCCCACTCCTCCACTTGCACCTGCTGATGTGACCTTGGGTCAGTCACAAGCTCTGGCACAGCTGTCCTTGAAAAAGAGCAGTTTGTGTCAGAGTTCTCTCAGCCTCACCCACCTCACAGGGTGTCTGTTGTGGGGAGGGGAAGGGAAAGGATTTTGTAAGCCACTCTGAGACTCCAAGTGAAGGCCGGGGTATAAATCCAATCTCTTCTTCTTCTGCTGCTGCTTCTTCTGCTTCTTCTTCTTCTTCTTCTTCTGCTTGCTTTGAAAACCCCATGAGGTATTTGCCATAAGTGTTTGACATAAGCCTGATGGTTGGTCTTTTGAATGACCTCTTGGCATCTTTTGAATGACCTCTTCGCATACCTTTGTTACTTTCTGTGGCCATTGTGGTTATAATATACACTAAAGGGGCCAAATTTAGAATGTTCAATATAGAATGTTCTTACTCAATTATATATAAGGAGAGATAAGGAGAGATTACAGGTTCTCAAGGTGGTTTTCAATAAGCAGTAGCATACAAAAAAAAGAAATAAATACAAATAAAAAGCACTCCAGACATTGAACTAAATGTTTCCAATTGATCTAAAATTGTCTGTGTTAAATCCAAGCTAATAGCAGTTTAAAAGCTTAGATGAGTGTAGCCAGTAAAAGCATTAAAAGAATAGGAGGGAGTAGCCATAACAACCCATAACAAAATTTAAACAGAAAAATATCAGCAATCTGAAAATGCCTGGAGAAACAAACAAACAAAAGTCTTAATCCTGCACCAAAAGAACAAGGATTTTGATTTCTGGTCATGAATTCTTTTGTTACAGTCCATGGGGTTTTCTTGGCAAAGATACTGGAGTGGGTTGCCATTTCCTTCTCCAGAAGGCCAGATCCTGAAGACCCTTCTCATTTGGCCACCAAATGAGAAGGGATCACTCACTGGAGAAGACCCTGATGCTGGGAAAGATTGAAGGTCAAAGAAGACGGGGACGGCAAAGGATGAGATGGTGAGACAGTGTCATAGATGCAACGAACATGAAATTGAGCCAACTTCAGAGGACGGCGGAAGACAGGAGGGCCTGGCGCGATCTGGTCCATGGGGTCACAAAGAGTCGGACTCGACTATGCGACTGAACAACAACAACATGAATTCTAGGGAGGGCATTCCATAACGGAGGCCCCACAACAGCCAAGGGGCTATCCTTACTAGTCACTCGCCTCCCCACTGAATATGGGAGCATGAAGACTTGAGTCTCCAATTAGGATTATAACTACCAGCCGTGTTCATATGGGAACAGATGGTCTTTTAGAGAATGCAGTCCACCAGGTCTTTCTCTTAGGCATGCTCTGCTAACTTGACTAGGACTTGTCCTTACATTGTGGGTGGGCCTTGCTTAGGGAGAAATTCCAGATTAATTAGGCCTATACAGTATTTAGCAACAGACACAATTACAAACGGAAGGGCCTTCTTTTGGTTTTGCACCAAATGAGAAGGGATCACTCACTGGAGAAGACCCTGATGCTGGGAAAGATTGAAGGTCAAAGAAGACGGGGACGGCAAAGGATGAGATGGTGAGACAGTGTCATAGATGCAACGAACATGAAATTGAGCCAACTTCAGAGGACGGCGGAAGACAGGAGGGCCTGGCGCGATCTGGTCCATGGGGTCACAAAGAGTCGGACTCGACTATGCGACTGAACAACAACAACATGAATTCTAGGGAGGGCATTCCATAACTGAGGCCCCACAACAGCCAAGGGGCTATCCTTACTAGTCACTCACCTCCCCACTGAATATGGGAGCATGAAGACCTGAGTCTCCAATGAGGATTATAACTACCAGCCGTGTTCATATGGGAAGAGATGGTCTTTTAGAGAATGCAGTCCACTAGGTCTTTCTCTTAGGCATGCTCCGCTAACTTGACTAGGACTTGTCCTTGCATTGTGGGTGGGCCTTGCTTAGGGAGAAATTCCAGATTAATTAGGCCTATACAGTATTTAGCAACAGACACAATTACAAAAGGAAGTGCCTTCTTTTGGTTTTGCTGCAACAGACTAACAGGGTTACCCCACTGGAAGCCTTCTGACGTATCACTTCAGAGTACTGAAAGCACTTCACAATAATCTTGCAATGAAAGTTCGTAAGTCAGGTCAGTAGTACTGTATTATTCTCAAATGGCAGATTGGGAAGAGTGGTCACCTTGTGAATTCACGGCATAGGGAATATTAGCATCAAGGATATCCAGGTATGCAGTCTAGGGTAGCCAGCCTCCAGGTGGGGCCTGGGGATCGCCCGCTTTTACAACGGATCTCCAGCTGACAGAGATCAGCTCCCCTGGAGAAAATGGCTGCTTTGAAGCATGGACTCTATGGCACTGTACCATGCTGAGGCCCCTCCCCTCCCCAAACCCCGCCCTCTCCTGGATCCACCCCCAAAGTCTCCAGGTATTTTCCAACCCTGACCTGGCAACCATAACGCAGCCAGTTTCCTTGACCACTATGGAACACTTTCTATTTTCTCTCAAAAACCAAGGTAGATACTGCGTAGCTGCCTGTCTTTTGTTAAGGAACTGAGACCAAAAAGCTGTATTACATATAGGATTTTTCCTCCTTTATACTGAAAAGGTCTGTTGAGGTTGTTGCTAGCAGTTTTGTGTTTGGAAGTATTACCGTACTGCTGAAATGAAAGAGGCTGTATTGCACATTTGGCATTCCGAGTTGGAAATACAATAATCCTCGACTCCTGGTCACATTTGTCATTTCTACTGACATTTTTCTCCTTGTAGAGAAACTTATATTACTCAGGGCTTTGTGTAAATTAGGAATAAAACCTGGTGGAAGATTTATCATCATGGAAAGGTGAATCGGATCTTAACCTCCCCACCCCAACTCTATAGCTATGCGTATCTCTGGCAGTGCGCAGAGCGGGCCGCATCAATAGAGCTCCAGCTGTATCATGGGTTTGGCAAGGAAGAAGCTGCCTTTCCTGTTGCTCCGATAAAAGATTAGCAGCTGCGAGCCGTGGAGGAAGGTGCCGGTGTAGAGCTGAAATGTTTGAAGATGCCAAGCAGATGACTCATTCCCAAGAATGCTCTTCATCGTCCCATCTCTCACCAGTCGACTTAGGGAGCATTTGTCACTAATGTGGAGTTTGCTGTTGAATACATTCTTACTTTGGATGTGTTCACATTTGTCCTTTGCTAAATGGTGCCACATGGTGCTGCCTGCAGGGGAGTTGTTCACTGCTGGGTGCACGCCAACACACTTTTCACAATACACCCTACAGTAAACTGTCAATGCTTGTCCCTTTAGGTTTTAACCCTATCTGACTGCTATCAAGAATCCCAGTCAGGGGACTGCTTGCCCGCATTCCCTAAACATCACAATGCAGAAGCACATTCTCAGATCCTCATGATTTGTTCTGAATGTATGGAAATGCCTCCGTCCACCACTGAGCCAAGGAGCATTCGCCCTGACAGAGAATGCCACTTCTTGTCATTTGTACACAACATCAAGGGCCTCGTTAAGTGGCCTTTGCATGGGATGATATTCATTCAGCACCAAGGAATCTATGGTGACTCCCTTCTCTCTCTTCCAGCACCCACAGTGGGGTGAGATAGGAAGCATGTGGGCATTTGTCTGCCTAGATTATTAGTCGCTTGCAGGGCCCAATAGGATTGCCACCCTCCAGGTGGGATCTCCAGGAATCACTGCTGACCTCCAGACTTCAGAGATCAGTTGCCGTGGAGAAAATGGCTGCTTTGGATAGTGGACTTTATGGCATTATACCCTGAGCCCCCCCCCAAATCCCACCCTCCCCAGGCTCCACCCCCAAATCTCCCAGGAGTTTCCAAACCTAGAGGTGGCAACCTTAGATACCAGACATGGAGGAGGGGATGGATATATTTTGCCACGGTACAGTAGTGGCTGTCCATGGGGTTTTCTTGGCAAGGCTGGCAAGGAGGCTGGCAAAGAGATCAAAGTGGTGGCTTGCAAGGAGATCAAATCAGTCAATCCGAAAAGAAATCAACCCTGACTGTTCCCTGGAAGGCCAGATACTGAAGCTGAAGCTCAAATACTTTGGCCACCAAATGAGAAGGGAGCACTCGCTGGAGAAGACCCTGATGGCTGGGAAAGATTGAAGGTCAAAGAAGACGGGGACGGCAAAGGATGAGATGGTTAAACAGTGTCATGGATGCAACAAACATGAAATTGAGCGGACTTCAGAGGACGGCGGAAGACAGGAGGGCCTGGCGTGATCTTGCCCATGGGGTCGCGAAGAGTCGGACTCGACTGTGCGACTGAACAACAACAAAAAAACAGATCTAAAGGTGCATGTGATCGCAGCCTTACAGAGATGGTTTGCCTATGCCAATGTAGGAACACTGGTATTCCTTAGTGGTCTCTCTTCCAAGTACTAACCAGGACCAATCCTGCTTAGCTTCTGAGATCTGACAACATCGGGCTAGCTTGGGCCATCCAGCCCACAGCTATAATTTCCCTTACCTGCTAGCAATGCTCCCTCTGAGCTGTGGAGTCTTGTGAGCAAAACTTCTACTGTGTGAGCTACTGGCATTAAAGTTGTGAGCGAGCGATTTGGCTGCTGCATCAATTAGTTTGCTCTGGAGCCATCCTTCCTGAACTGAGACAAAAATGTGTGAGCCAGTGGCCAAAAAACTGTGAGCTAGCTCACACTAACTCAGCTTAGAGGGAACACGCCTGTTAGTAACATCAGCTAACTCATATTCGCATCACATGCTGGTGCAAAGTTTCTACACATGTTTTTTTTAAAAAAAACATTTTATTTAGGATATAATCAACCAAGTCGAATGTTTGTTATAAATTTATACAATTTTACAAACTACCCTCCTCCCTTTCCCGCCCCCCTACATGAAGGGGAGCCTGGCGAACTGCGCATGCTCACACATGCGCAGTTCGGCCAGGAGCCGGGGGTGCGCCAGCACAAGGACGCGCCGGCGATTCCACGGCCAGCGTTGCTGCGGCCCTTCAGAAAGAACCACCTCGGGAGGTGGTTCTTTTTTGGCGCGGAGCAACGCTGGAAGGGACGGATCCGGGACGGATCTGGCACGCTCCCCAGATGTTGAGGTGGGATTGTGCCAGTTTGCTCCGCCCCCGTTCCGTCCCGCTCCCGGCCCAAATGGGCTCGTATGAACAGGGCCTTCGTGAGCTCCTGGCATTAAAGTTGTGAGCGAGCGATTTGGCTGCTGCATCAATTCGTTTGCTCTGGAGCCCTCCTTCCTGAGCTGAGACAAAAACGTGTGAGCCGGAGGCCAAAAAACTGTGAGCTAGCTCACACTAACTCAGCTTAGAGGGAACACCGCCTGTTAGTAACATCAGATAACTCATACTTCTATCACATGCTGGTGCAAAGTTTCTACACATGTTTGAGCCACAATACCATTGGCCAGCAAAGGAAAGAGTACCCATCTTGCTTCAAAGGCCTTACTTCTCAGTACTGTTCTGTAAGGGTCGGGAGAGACTAGAAACAGCTGCGTTAGCCAGAGGAAACAAGAGATATGAAATTACAAGGGCTGTCTCTGTTTGTGTGGTGTAAGTGACAGATGATCTAGACCTGTGGTCATAAAGTGATTCACCTGTGCACCAAGAGAAGGAAGGAGAATGTTTTGCAATATTCAGTGGTCCCATTCAAGAATGAATTACATTTTCCAAAGGCCCCCGTAGAAGGAATAGATTAGCCCACCAGTGTGGCATTGTCAAAGTAGTTCTGATCTTGAAATTTAAATACCAAAAGGTTAAAGTCTCAGGGCAAAATGCAAGCCATCAATTCACTGTGATGTTTTGGCATGAGTGCCTTAGGGTTTCAAAGGCCTTCATCAGCTCTACTGCCAAGGCAGTGCACGAGTCCAAAGCATATTTGTCAGTGTAGCAAGTCTAAAACCTCATCTGGGTATATTTCCAGTTCACCCTCCAAAACTAGTCTCACCTCAGAGCAGCAGACTTGCGTAGTACCAATCGCTCTTTCAGTCCAAGGCCTGAAACAACCAACTAACCAGAAGTTTCCAGTGCTGTACATTCCATGTCAATAACTGATTATCACTGGCTGCTTGCAACCTGATTTTTTCATTCTGCGATTATGGCTTAGACACTGGACAACTGAGAGATCCCTTGGAGTGCCTTGAAGTCTCATTACATACTTCCCACTTTGCCAAGCACAATGCTACTGGATTTGGATAAGAGAGCGCTCAAGATTTCTGGCATTTTTGAATCACCTGCCTTGTTCAAAAAATATTCAGGTAGAACACAGATGGATGCAAAAAGGCACGCCTACAAAAGGAAGAGAGAGAGTAGGGTTGCCACCCTCCAATTAGGGCCTTTTAGAACAGAAGCGTCAAACTCATTTGTTAGAAGGGCCGGATCTGACTTTGTCACTTTGTCGGGCTGGGACGTGTGTGCCTTAAAACATATTGCCAGGTACCAGAGATAGAAGCTGTATAAAGGACAGCAGCTGGTAAGCTCTGAGTTGGTGTATCCTCGCTGCAAGGCCCCCTGGGCTGGGAGGGGGGTGCAGAGGAAAACCCACACGGGCGGACTGGAGAACCAGCAGTGCAGCACTGGGCAGATGCTCCCATGACGCTTGACTGCTGCAGACGAGGTTGTTCTGCCATGCTGAAGCCACAATGGAGTGGCTCCGCCCACAACCTCCCAGCACTCCCTCCCTGGCACCAGCTGCTCGCGGGCCGCATGAGAGCCCTGAATGGGCCAGTTCCGGCCCCCGGGCCTTATGTTCAACACCCCTGTTTTAGAATAACAGTTGATCTGTAGACTAGAAAGATCAGTTCCTCCTGGAGAAAATGGCTGCTTTGGAAGGTGGACTGTATGCAGAGGTCATTTCGTAGAAAAAGAGGTGCAGGAGCTCATTAGCATAACTCGTTTGCATATGCCACACCCCCTGACATCACCGGAAGTGTGTCAGAAGGCAACACCCACCGCTTAGGCTCCACTGGACTGTTTTCAATCGCTAGCTATTGGGGAGGGCGGAATGTGCAGATCTGTCCTCGCAGAGGAGGGAGAGCTTGTACCTGAATAAAACTTGGTCTTAAAGGTGCCACTGGACCGGGGGGGCACTGGAGCGGGGGGCCGGGGGGAGCTCTGCAACTTACCTGTCTGCTTTTTGCTTTGACTGAGGGCTGCTGGGAGCAGGGGTTGGGGCTTCTTGCATGTGCCCATTCCCTGGGCTCTTTACTGCCGGAGCTCCGCTCCTGTGAGCTCCTGCAGGAAATGACCCCTGACTGTATGGCATTATGATGCACTGAAATCCTTCCCCACCCCAGGCTCCACTCCCAGATCTCTGGGATGATCCCAACCCGGGGTTGACAGAGGCTAGAAGGCCATCTGACAGCAATGCTGATTCTGTGAATTTATCGTGTATGACTTAACATCAAATAAGGCTCCAACTATTTCTCAGGTATACAATAGTACTCAATACATGAAATACAAGAAATACAAAAAAATACAGTAGATAGGCTGGGGATTTAAAGCAATATCTAACATTTACTATTTAACACTCCCAAAATATTGCTTTAAATCTCCAGCCTATCTATTGTATTGTTTGTATTTCTTGTCTTATTGTATATCTGAGAAATAGTTGGAGCCTTATTTGATGTTAAGTCGTACACGATTTACATGTTAAGTCGTACATGATTTACATTTACTCATCTATTTCCTGACATTATTGTTTGATTCTGTGAATTTGGGCAGATGTCGAGCGGGAAGACAGGAAGGGATGAGCCAGCGCTCATCTTTCGTGGTCCTTTCTTGTATGCCGATCACCAGTTTGGGGTCAGGAAGGAATTTTCCTCTAGGCTAGATTGGCTCAGGGATCCTGGAGGTATTTTGCCTTCCTCTGGGAATAGAGAAGGGGTCACTGGGGAAGGGGGGGGATAGTTATGAATTTCATGCATTGTGCAGAGGGTTGGACTAGATGACCCTTGAGGTCCCTTCCAGGTCTATTTTTTTCTGTGTTTCTATGAATACATTAAATTCTGTTAAGATTCTTCAGATAAACGTACAATATTTTCTTTGAAGAAAATGTCTCATCTGGAAATATTCAAATAAAGAGGGTTATATTTTATTCAGTTGTACACATACCGTACATTGCCACTAAGCCATATTGATTCTTACTCATATTTCTACTGTAGTTAAGACAGTTCGGTTTTTCTCCCTGTAAAATCTGTGTCAAATATTGGAAGTAAGTGCAGTATCAAAGCAACACATTTTTGCTACAGGAAAGTACCCCCAAAAAAGCCAAAATTACCTGCCCTATGACTGGTAAAGGGGAATTTGGTGAGTTTAGCTCTAAAGATTTTTATGAGGAAATCTGGTTTCAGCTTATATGGGGAGCTAAATTCTGGAACCTTTTGACTTATAGCAACTTTTTGAAGGGGGCCCATGCACTGAAGTATATTATGTAGAATGTGTTTTGTAGTGATACACAATTCAACGTTTTCTTTCCATTACCTTTATAAAAAAGAATGTATATTTGGGGATTTTTTTTAAAAATCAAAAGTTTCCCAGTTTGAATCTATATGGCATCGTTATCAATTTGCACAATAAACCTCACGGAATGCATATAATTTAAATAATGCAATATCTTGGTAGGAAAATGTTCAAAGAAATAGTTTGTCCATTGCTATATCTGACTGGTGTGGGATCCTGTCTTTTCACTGTCATGGAGGCAGCAAAAGCAGGCCACCGAAGGGAAAGGTAAGGGCTGCTATGGATTCAGGGGATTCTCTTGGTGTGCAGAAGAATATAGCGTCCCCCCCAAAAAAAAAATAATGGGTTGGATCCAACCATATGTTCTGCTGGTGGAAAAGAAAGGTGGGTTCTTCTTTGACCACAAAAAAGGGGATACTGGGGATAAAGGAACTAGAAGCAGTGTGGGTTAGGGTCTCTAGTAAAGAAGGAAAGTAGGTAAGAATGAGTGAAAAAAACTGGCTGGCACCAACCCAAGGTGTATACATCCCTTACCCTTTGTAATGCTTCAGTTTAACCATAGATATTTTCCATTCCCTTCTAGGCTAATCCTCTATTGGAAGCGTGACTCTCTTCCATTTAAAATATATAACAATTCCTGCATTAATTATGAGCTGTGCTATTAACTCTCCTATCTTATTTTCCAACCCCTCTTTAAGAGAACAGCAAGTGGATACGACCAAGTTTCATAGTCACTATCTTAAACCAGTGTTTCCCAACTTGTGGGTCCTGACCCAAAAGTGGGTTGTGAAGCCCATGCTTGTCCGGGTTTATTGATTTGTGTGTGCTCTGTTTTGTTTTGTTTTTTTTAAAAAAATGATACGGCCAAGTTTCATAGTCACTATCTTAAACCAGTGTTTCCCAACTTGTGGGTCCTGACCCAAAAGTGGGTTGCGAAGCCCATGCTTGTGCGGGTTTATTGATTTGTGTGTGCTCTGTTTTGTTTTGTTTTTTTTAAAAAAA
>NW_015177103.1:16038-20302 GCF_001447785.1 Gekko japonicus | reverse complement strand
TACAAAAAAGATATGACAAGAGGTTTTGAAGATCAAAATAATGAACTTGACAAGATTTGGCTATCCTCGAATGATAAGTTAGTACAGAAATTATATAGATTTTTGTTAAGGGATTATGAACAGGATGAAGAAATTAAATCTGTAATGATCACTTGGATGAAAGATATAGGGAAGGAATTAGAGGAAGAAAAATGGGCTGGTATATGGAAGTCAGTCAAATATATGAGAGCGGTAGCATATAAAGAGAATGTTTATAAAATGTTTCATAGATGGCACTGGGCCCCAGATAAACTAGCCAAATGTTATGAGGGATATCCAAATTGGTGCTGGAAATGTAAAGAGTGCAAGGGGACTTTCTATCGTATGTGGTGGGAATGTGATAAAATACAAAGCTTCTGGTGGATGGTTAGAAAGGTGATTCAAGAAAGCCTGGGGAAAAATCCGAAATATACCTGCTAAATATGATACCGATAGAATATAATAAACAAGATGCGTATGTATTAAGTTACATTACAACAGCAGCTAGACTGCTAATAGCTCAAAAATGGAAGGCTGAAGTTATACCTACAAGGGAAGAATTAATACATAAATTACTGGAACTAGCTAGAATGGATAATTTAAGTCTAATGATACAAAAATGAAAAGGTACATGAAAAGAGATGGGAAAAAGTATATATGTGGATAGAAAAACTGACAGAAAACTAATAACCCCAACTTGTAAAGAAAAAACAAGAGGTGAATGACTCTGATTTATATGTAACTTGAATAGATGAAATGTTTGTGTATATAAATATCAAAAAAATAAAAAACTGTTTAACAAAAAAAAAAAGAGAGAATGAGCCATACTCTGGTTTCTCTTCAGATTGCATAAATCTTTCGCCTTTTAGAATGAGCCCCTTGGAGGGAGAGCAGGATAAAGCAGTACTAAATAGATTGCATGTGCAATCAGTGCGCGGATGCTGTCTTTCCACACTGCATTGTTTTCAGTGGGATGAACATTTTGGCACAACTAGTCACGCATAAGTAACCATTTTATATTTAACTATAGAGCTGGAAAAGGGCATATGTCTTGTTAAACGATCCGTACGTTACTGCCAAGCTGGTTTTTGTGTGCAAGAGCTACTCTGAAAGTTAGAAGGATTTTGTGGGTTGCAGCGGTGGTCTGCTGGTGGTTGAATCTGGCGTGATAGATTTATATTCATGGATCTCATTGATAATTTATTTCACCCATTTGTCAATTGTATAGAGATCTTTGGTTAGACAAACATACTGATTGATTTGTATGCAGCTGGGAGACGTACCAACACAGAATCCTATGCGGAATTTTGTGTGCAAACAGATGCTGTGCAGCTAGTTCATCCTTTGGTCTAGGTACCACGAAGCCCATAACCATAGTGTCTGTGAGAGAAAGTGAGAGAAAAGGAAGCGCCACACTCCACAGCCTCTGGGTGTACGCAGAGTGCTTTTTCCTAGTCTCAAATTGGTTGTGTCTTCTTTCCTAAAACCATTAAGCAGCCATGACTTGGCTTATTAAAGGCCTCCAAAGGCACTTCTTCAGTCCTCTTAAGAAGAGCCAAAGAATGCCAGCATCAACTTTGATATCATGACTAAGGTGATTGGCCGCAGGCACAGACTGATGTGTGCGCGGGGGTGTGTGTCTTAAAGATATATTTTTTAAAATTTACACTACATCATTTAAAAATTAGAAATTAGAAACCTCATAAAAATACAAAAGGTGACAAAACTAAAGATACATTCACTGACAGGTGCCAGATATAAATCCAGCCAGCATTCCAGGCATGTTTGATTTTTCAGGAATTTGTTGTCAGAACGTTCCAAGAAGGCTCCAGACCATCCAGTCTCCTCTGCACACTCAGGAAGGACAGTCATGCTGCCGCTCAGCCACTGGGGACTCATAATTAGCACCACCTTCAGCACCTTCACACACACACTTTCCATCCCCCTTCTTCCCCCTCTAACTGAGAAGAGTGCCAGATGTTGGGATGGCATTTATATGTTGGATTGGCCAGTAAGCATGTCTTTTTAGACAGTAAGGGAAAGAAGAAGAGAAGAGATTGGATTTATACCCCGTGGCCCTTCACTACCCAAAGGAGTCTCAGAGCGGCTTACAAACTCCTTCCCCTTCCCCTCCCCACAACAGACACCCTGTGAGGTAGGTGGGGCTGAGAGAGCTCTGGCAGACACTGCTCTTTTTTCAAGAACAGCTCTGACAGAACTACGGCTTTGCCGAAGGTCATCCAGCAGGTGCAAGTGGAGGAGTGGGGAATCAACCCCGGTTCTCCCAGATTAGAGTCTGCGCACTTAGCCACTACACCAAACTGGCTACATGACACCAAACCACTACACCAAGAGGTAAGACACCCAGTTGCAGTGATCAGGCACGGGCAAGTAACTCTGAACTGAGCACCTCTGAATGGCTACACGGTTCATGTCTACCATAGACAGGAAAGTCCTTCCAACAGCATTTAGGGTTTACTAAGAAGGGCTGCAGAAAGCAGAAGAAAACATGGAAAATTCAGCACTGGCATGTCAGTAAACAGGTTGTCGGACAAGGTGGGTGGGACAGAAAACTGTGGCCCTCGGGGAAAATGAAGTTGGGTCGACTTGACCGGCTTGAGATGAAAGTGAATATCCCTCCCACTGCAGGGTTCTTCCAGTGGGGAAGCAGTTCCTCCACACCCTGCCAAAAAGCTGCCCTGAGTCTGATTCGGTGGGGAGGGCAGGGTATAAGTTTGATAAATAATAAATAAACAAACACCTCATCCATTTCTGCCTCTCTGGTAGATTGTGGGTGTATAGCACCAGCTGCTAAGTGCATGCAGTTGGGCTGGGGCTTCTTCCTGTTTTTAACCAATTTCTTGCTTTTCATAAAGAACTTGAAATGCTGCCATTTGTCACGTGTCTGCCTCGCTCCTTTGATGTGAACTGAACTTGAAAGGTGCTGGTGCAATCCACATAAAACAGTTTGCACAAGAGGAGCTGATAATGTCTCCAGCTCCTCCTTCCTTATTTGCCAGGAGGATTTTGATACTATTATGAGAACCTTTATTATTCCTCATACATTCCATTATATTGCTCTTTGCTGTTTCTTGTTTGTTTGTTCTTTCCGAAAGCCATTCCTCAAAATTTGTTGAAATAATATGAAAGAGGAAGTTACATTTCCTCCAAGGAGCACAGGGACAGACACGGTTTATTTGTTCATTTACTTGATTTCTATCCTGCCTTTCTTCCCCACTGGGACCCAAAGCGGCTTGCATCCTTCTCCTCTCCTCCATTTTATATTCACAACAACCCTGTGAGGGAGGTTAGACTAAGAGGGCGTGACTGGCACAAGGTATGACTATCTGCCCACTGGACAGAAGTCTTGGGTGTGTGCTCGGTGCAAGGAGCTCCTGGTTCTCAGGAAACGAGTTTGCTCCCTTGAGGCCAAGGTGGCTGACCTGGAGAAGCAGAGACAGTCAGTTAGGTGCACGGAGAAGACTCTTGGGGATTTGTTAGATATGTCCCACTCTGGATCTGGCAGCCCTGCCGCTGTCAGGGAGCATGAGGGTCAAGGAGAAACAGGGCACTGTCAGCTGTGGAGAAGGGGAATGTGCCCTCAGAAGGGACATCGTCTTCAGTGAACCGGTATCCTTTCGCACCAAGGAACCATCCCTGGGCAGGGTGGAAGGGGGGCTCTTGGTAGCTGGTGATTCGATCCTTAGGCAGGTAGACAGCTGGGTGGTGAATCCACGTACTGACCGTATGGTGACTTGCCTGCCTGGTGTGAAGGTAGCGGACATTATGCGTGTTTTAGATAGGCTGATAGATAGTGCTGGGGAGGAGCCATTGGTTGTGGTGCATGTCGGCACCAACAATGTGGGGAAATGCAGTCGTGAGGTCCTGGAGGAGAACTTTAGGCTGCTGCGCAGCAAACTCAAGGCCAGGACCTCCAAGGTAGCCTTCTCAGAAGTGCTACCTGTTCCACGCGCAGGGCCGGAGAGACAGGCACAGATCAGGAGTCTCAATGCGTGGATGAGACGATGGTGTAGGGGGGAAGGGTTCAAGTTTGTTAGGCACTGGGATGCTTTTTGGAACAAGAGGGATCTGTACAGGCGAGACGGTCTCCACTTGTCCCAAGAAAGAACCAGGCTGCTGGCGCTTAAAATCAAAAAGATGGCAGAGCAGTTTTTAAACTGAATATTGGGGGAAAGCCAACAGGAGATGAAAAGTCTCTGGTTCGGGATGGCTCATCTCAGAGAGA
>NW_015177103.1:8833-13493 GCF_001447785.1 Gekko japonicus | reverse complement strand
AAAGGAAGTCCTTCTTCACCCAAAGAGTGATTAACACATGGAATTCACTGTCACAGGAGGTGGTGGCGGCTAGAAGCATGGACAGCTTCAAGAGGGAATTAGATAAGCATATGGAGCAGAGATCCATCCATGGCTATTAGCCACAAGGTATAGATAGGGACTCTGGGGCAAGTGATGCTCTGTATTCTTGGTGCTTGGGGGGGCAACAGTGGGAGAGCTTCTAGCGTCCTGGCCCCACTGCTGGACCTCCTAATGGCACCTGGTATTTTTGGCCACTGCATGACAGAGTGTTGGACTGGATGGGCCATTGTCCTGATCCAACATTGGCTTCTCTTATGTTCTTATGTCCCCCAGCAAGCCTCTGTGGCACAAGTGGGTATCCAGACCTGGGTTCCCCAAATCCTAGTCCCACACTTCAGCCTCTCCACCACACTGGTTCCATGCCAGGGGTCGTATTTTAAACCTTCTTCGTGCCCTCTGCCACTGAGCCACAGTAGCCTTTTTCCTAACTTGGGTTATCCCAACAGTTATTCCATAACAACCCTTTGAGGTCGGCTAGGCTGAGAAAGCGTCATTGGGCCACGATAACCCTCTGAGCTTCATGGCAAGTGGGGATTGGGACCCAAGGCCTCCTCATTCCAAATCCAGGCTCCACACCATAGTGGCTCATTCATTCAGCCAGACCTCATTTTGTCTCGGAAACTCAAATGGGTGCACTTAAAAAAACTCAGAGTCTGCTTCCTTCTGGTCCACCCCATCTATCTTCGTTTTGTGATATGACTACGTCTTGCCCCGGTGGTGAATCCAGCCACATTCATCTTAATGCTGGGTAGCAATGTTGTCTAGAAAACGGACTGAGTGAGAAAAGGGCGGGTGATCACTTAATGAATACTCATCATTTTGTCACGCGCCCAGTTTAAGGAAACAGGTTGAAAAATAATAATCACATTAGCCTCACTTTACGAGATCGTTATCTGAAGGATCGGCCCTCAGCCAGCCAGGCACTCAACTTAGAGTTGCTGTTTTCTGAGCTGTGGGTTGATGTAGGTTATAGCAGCCTCTCTAGTCTCCGCTTGCTCAGGATGGGTTTTTAAAAAATGCGCTGGGTGCATGAGCCCAGCAGTCAAAACGTACCAGAGATTAAAACTCCTTTCTGAATATTCTGTGTTATGTGCTTCCCCTCCTAAGGCTAAAAGAAAAATCACACTGAGAAGGGACTCCCTGTGAAATGAAAC
This sequence comes from Gekko japonicus, assembly GCF_001447785.1. Taxonomy (NCBI): domain Eukaryota; kingdom Metazoa; phylum Chordata; class Lepidosauria; order Squamata; family Gekkonidae; genus Gekko; species Gekko japonicus. Next base: position 12,258 of record NW_015177103.1, on the reverse strand, counting down.
TAAGCAAAATGCATAAGAAAAAGTAGGTTATTATGCAACATCTCTCTTCTCCATGAGGAAGTTTCCCTTAACTTTTTAGGCTAAAATCTGTATCTTAAATGTGAGATGCCCACCTGCTTCGGTCTGAGGGAGCAGGTTTCTTCTTATGTCCGAAAGCAGAGCTTCTGAGAGACACCAGATTCCCTTCTGGAAAAAATTCCCTCTGTGCCCCGCACCACGCCACCCAGACCCAATCCCGGATGCTTCCACACAGAGACGATTCTCTGAGCAGCTCTCATTGTTGATGCAAGTGCAGAGGTATTCACAGTGACAATGAAGGATCCACATGGAATTTTTCTTCTCACTTTCCTTACGTCAGCCACCTGTGGCTACCATTGTACCCCCTCCTCTGGTCTTTTTTAAAAAAAACTTAATTGGGAATTGCTAGAGCACTATAACATTGTAACTATCTATAGCTTTGCCACAATCTACTAGTTCTCAGCTTTCGTTTGTTTAAAAGTTTCTAGCTCTTTTTGTTGCATAGTTGGAAAAAGGAAATGTGCAGCCTGTGCATTTTGCCTTATAACTCCACAACGAAAATGGCTAGAAACTTACTTTAAAAAAAATAATCATCATCATCATTCAGGCAGTTTAAGGGGGAGAAAGGGCAGGGGGAGCTGCAGCCGCTCCTGCCCATGCGTTCCAGTTGCAAGGAGAAAAAGAGTACATTTGGAATCTGGAGAGGCCTGAAAGTCCAGTTGAATGTCTGTTTCAAAGGCCAATCACCAAACACAAGCTCTTTGTAAGGTGTAAATTGGCCTTTAGTCATGGCAAGCTTTGTGGAAAAAATGCCCCTGAAGACTAAAAACAAAGTTGTTTCTGTGCAACTATCCTATAAATAACAAGTTTCAGTTCTCTGGTGGTGTTCCCCAAACAAACTTTCTCTATACCCCCTCACAGGATATTTCGGTTCCCAGACCATTAAAAAAAATAGGCCAGCTGCTCAGTAGCTCATACTGGTTAAGAGATTCGGCTGTGGTCTGCTTCAAACATTGCATCAGCTACAAATTCATTTCCATCTCACTGCCCCCAGATGCGCAGGATGGGAAGGATGACACCAGGGATGCTGTAAGGATTACTGTAGGTGTATATGTAAAACACTTAGCAGTGATAGTGCCGTAGAACTCCTAAGAAGACCACATAAAAATTGCAGGCATCGAATTAACCAAAGGGACTTGCTTTTGGAAGTAATGAGATCCCGGGATCCAGGTTTCTAGTTACCAGCAGTTGAGGATGTCAGTGCTTGTCTGGCTGTGACATCTGGAACAGTGGCAAGCATGTGTTGAAAATGTCTGACGGGCGCCAGGATTTGTTTTTGTTTATTTGCATAAGTTCCCAGTAGATAATGATGTGCCCACCTTAACAAGGAGCTCTACCAAGCATGCTTGAATGCCGCTGGAAGAGGAAACCGTGTCGGTACTTAGCGGTGCATACGCATAATAGGAAAGGTTATCCGAGGCGCACTGATAGTGGCATTTTTCTGCCCAGATATTTTACACACACACACCCCCAAAGCCTTAGTTACGGTAGGAAAACACTGGTGTGTAAGCACGTGGGTTAATTTCCATGGCTGGTGTTTGTGGTTTTTTTAGAGTTCTAGCGTGTCAGAAATTGAATCGAGAACAGTTCCAACCCAAGTTGGATTTATGGCTCCACCTCCCCACAGGCAAAGGCTGTTGGGTTACATATGGAGCTAAGTGAGCAGTGTTTCCTCTAAGCTGAGTTAGCGTGAGCGAGCTCACAGTTTTTTAGCCTCCGGCTCACACATTTTTGTCTTCGCTCAGGAAGGAGGGCTCCAGAGCAAACTAATTTATGCAGTAGCCAAATCGCCCGCTCGCAACTTTAATGCCAGTCGCTCTCAAAGTAGAATTTTGGCTCACAAGACTCCACAGCTTAGAGGGAGCATGGACAATGAGATGATAAAATGGGACAGGATCCCAGTTTGGATGCTTCCCCCTTTTAAAAAACAAAACAGAACAACTCCTTGCACACAGAAAATTAACACCACATAAGGAGCTGCAGTGGCTCAAGTGGTTAAGACGCTGAACTGCGGGCTGTGGAAGGTCGGTAGTTCAGCAGTTCGAGACCCGGGTGCCGCAAGACAGAGTGAGCTCCCGTCTCTAGTTCCAGCTCCTGCCAACCTAGCAGTTCGAAAGCAAGAAATTGCAAGTAGATAAATAGGTACCACTTTGGTGGGAAGGTAACAGCGTTCCGTGCGCCTCTGTGTTTAGTCATGCCGGCCACATGACCACGGAAACGTCTTCAGACAGCGCTGGCTCTTCGGCTTGGAAACTGAGATGAGCACCGCAACCCTAGAGTCGGACTCGACTGGCTTTCGAGCAAGGGAACCTTTACCTTTACCTTTAAGGAGAGACTATCACTTAAAGCTCTGCCAGGTGTGCTGATTTTTTTCACATTTGATAGAGAATAATTAACATAGGGAAGCATTGGGGGGGGATTATACCCCCCCACCTGCAGTCTAAAGTAGTACAGTCCATTCAATTCATTCTCCTACATGAGAAGACTAGACTAGACCTGAAAGATTCTGATAAGCCACACCGAGGGTTGCCAGCAACCTAGGGGGGAAAGATGTCCTGCCCTTTTAATAAGGTCTCACTACATGGAAATGGGCAGGTGAAGGTTTTCATGACAAAGAGGTAAAGAACCTCCCATGAAGGTCGGTCAGGATGGGGTCGCCTGGTGTCGGTCTGTCTGTAGCAGTAGAAAAGAGCCAAAGTCCAGGAGCACCTTGAAGACTCACGACATTTGTGGCAGGGGAGGAGCTTTCCTGAGTCACTGCTGAAGAAGTGAGTAGTGATTCAGGAAAGTTCATCCCCTGCCACAAATTTTGTTAAGTCTTTAAGGTGCTCCTGGACTCATGCTCTTTTCAACGTCCCCTTAAGCCTCTCTTAAAGGGGCAGGACATTTTTTCCCCCACAGGCTGTTGGTGACCGTGGCCTAACTGTTCGTATTTATTGGTACTAAGATTACTTCAGGTCACACAGAACGTTTATCTGCATTTTTCTGAGGCAATGACAGGTTTTAGAGCTGCCTTCTTCCCTCTTGAGTACTATCTATCTATCTATCTATCTATCTATCTATCTATCTATCTGTTCAAATTTGAATCTTGAGGCTCCTGTATCTCTAATTCACTAACTTTAGCTGGTTCAGAGCTGGCTGCATGTGGCTCCTTGACTCCTGAGGAGTCTTCAGCCACACTGGACTCAGGCTGGTCAAGCTGACCAACAACGTACAGCTTCTGATCCATGAATTATGCTGGTATTTGTGGCCACAATTTTAACCTTTAAATCCCTAAGCATTTGGGGCCCAAGGTGCCCAAAGAAGATCTAATGTTGTACAAGCCCACTTGAGATTTACCATTGATA